>NC_142359.1:15480963-15632379 GCF_059441175.1 Urocampus carinirostris
TAAATAACAATGAAAAATGATACACATAATTAATCATTAATAATTGCAAAAATGTATCATTCTACTGTATTATAATAGGCTGTATTGCTAAGTGGACTTTTCCCGAATTTAAACTTTCAAGATGTTTATTCTAAGCAACGCCGAATTCAAGTAACACAGAATCACTAACAGGCTTCAAGACACAACTGTGCCTTGTTGGTCAGGAACCGACTCTCATCGTTAATTTGAAAAAGCCGGCTCCTAAAGCCAGTTTGTACGCGAACGGCTCACCACTACAACCAAAAAACAAGTAGTGTACTCGTGTTTGAGGGTTTTGAGTGAATTCTAGATGACTTGAAAATGCCATAAGGAAAGCAGGATTTCGGATGTTTTTGAGCATTACGCTGATTTCTTTATATAGTACTTGCAACCATCGAAAGATTGGTTTTCTATGGTTCGGTGTTAGTCGTCTTCGAGGGTAATCTTTGTTTACAATTGCTAGCTAAAGTATGCTAGCTTCGACGATTTGTTATTGTTTGGAGATTTTCCTAAGAACACATCGCCCTATTCGCTGTGATTAAGATCACAATTTAATTTTGGATTACGAATGTGTCAGAACTAAAGAATAAGGCTGGGATGAGAAAATGATCGAACAGTTCTGGACAACTTGGAGCTAATGCCGAAGCAGTCATCAAATCCTCATTAAAGAGGTCAAAAGCTTGGATCTCCTTCTTGAAACCCATTACAGTTGCATTTTCCAGACGCAGAGCTGCTCGGGGACAGCAAAAGGTGGGTGTAATTCAAGTTAGGAGAGAACGAAATTAGCGCATCTTTGAGCTTATAGCAGTGGCCTCCAAACTTTTTCGAGCAAAGTGCTACTTTTGAAATCAGCGCAAAGGGAACCCAGTTTCATATGCGTGTCTATAATACCGTATCGTGTTATTACTATGTTGTTACTATGTTATTAATTCCACTTCATCTTTATTGTCATATATGCTATATGCACAACATAAAGCTTATATGAAATTACATCCTCTTTCCCGAATGTAAACATGCACTTAATAGGGCACAATACAAATAACAAAAGGCTGCAAGGTCAAAAAAGAAAAGAAAAAGTATACATGTAAAACAATGAATGCTCCGAATAAAAAAAAGCAAAGTATAGCCAGAATCTAAATAGAACAATTTTGGGCTATATTATCGATAATAATTTAGAACTGCTGTGTCGTCTTGATTTGGCAGTGAGAGAGAGTCTTGACAGCCTGATAGACAATGCTGTCTTTGAGCCTGCTGGTTCTTTCTCTAAGACTCTGCAATCTTGTCCCAATGGCAGTAGGTTAAATATTGAAAGTAGGGTTAAATAGACTAAGTAAAACACTAAAAGCATTTCACTCAAAAATCCCAATGACCCAGCACTGGTGAGCTATTTTCTGACCAGGTCTGCGGGCACCTCAGCTGTCGTTGGGGGACGCCCTGGTGCACCACATTGAAGTCCCCTGGCCGAGAGTGATTTATAAGCACAGTGTCTATTTTGTACCCTTGCTTTTCATCTCCACGCTTTGAGTCGATTATAAATGCTTTTTGATGCAGATGATCGAGGTGGTGGCCTCCATGGCTCGAGGCCCCGTCTTTCTAGCCGGGGAGTTAATGGAGTGTCTCATCACTTTTAGAAACCCAATGTCCCACTTTTCCACCTCTGCGAGTAGGTAAATTTTGCCGCTTATCCACAGTATTGACAATATTTTGGAAGTATATATCATACCGGTGTATTGTGTTTCAGTGAGATGTTGGCGTGGGCTAGTGCACAAATCCACTGCCAGTTTCACACCAGTGACACCAGAGTGAGTCTGCCAAGCTTGGGCAACAAGCAGGATGTCCAAGCCGACAGTGAGACAGTTCTCATTCCGAGCAGAGGTGAGTGACTGAAAAAACAATGCCAAAAACGCATAATTGACAGAACAACGACAAAAGATGTTTTCCTGTGTCACGCTGAAACATAATGTAGAATCTCTGCATCTTCACCAGGAGAGCGAGGCCAATGTGTTCTCGACACGCCGCCCAAAATCCTATTCTGTGACCTTTGTCTGGACCCTGGAGAAAGCAAAACATGTGTGGCACAATGCACTGAAGAAAAATAGCATTGTGAGTTTAAAATGCATGAAGTGGTTTTGTTTTTTTTCTTTACGTGGCAGATTCCTACAGTGAGGTCATACCTGTTGACGGTCCTCCAAGTTTTCGCGGTCAGGCCGTGAAATACGTCTACAAACTGACAATTGGGTGTCAGCGGGTTAACTCCCCCATCAAACTTCTTAGGGTTCCCTTCAGAGTTTTGGTTCTGCAAGGTAAGGAGATCTTCCTTTCTTACAGTGGGAAACTTATCTGGCTCGATTGGTCCAAGAATTATATACAATAAAAAATATAGTGATTTCAGAAATTACAACGTATGCAAATTGTCTCGTACTCGATTGGAAACAATTGTTTATCACAATCTGGAATACATGTGAACGTGACTCCAGTTACTCTTAAAAACAAAAACACAAATATACTGTGTCATTTGCAGTCGAGAAATAAAACGTCTTGAAGACATTGAACTGTTAAGCCCTAATGAACCAGTTTGGATAAACCAGGGATTGGCAATCCAAAATAGATTAGGTCTATTGAATTTTTTGGTCCCCTTAGGGAATTTCACATACACCGACTGTACCGGGTAAAACAATAGACATTACAAGACACAAAAAATCAAAATGACAATCATACATTACAGTGGGACAATGAGGGCAGACTGATCCGATGGGTCAGCAGGCCCTGTTGTTTAGAAAGGTAATGGCAAAGGGGATCAGACTTTCCCCAAGGCGGGCCCTCCTAAATCTTAGTGTTTTATATCTGCGCCCTGACGGTAGTGGGATACATTATTGAGGTAGTGGGTGACTGATATATTGGAGTACTGTGTTTGCCAGTAGGATAATGACCCTCGTATTTAAAACTTAAGAGTTAGGTGTAGGTAGGTCAATGATTTTAGCTGATCTGTATGTGATACTGTAGACATGTGAGTTTAGTCCGGTTTGTAACAGAGCATAGTAAAAGAACATGTGGAGCAGTACATGAAGATGGATTGAACAATGCTTTGGTACAGTAATAACAGGAGGTGAGGCTCAACATATAGGCCTTTGAGATTACGGGTGACTCACAGTCTTTGTTGACTCCTATTTAAAATGTCTGTGGTGTGCTCATCAAACGTGAGCTTGCTCTCCAGGGTTACTTACAAGTAAATAAAGGTATCCGCTGTTTGAACTTTTTTGTGTTTTTATGATGATGGGGTTTTAGGGTGGAAAGTGGTTGAAACATATTCGTTTTGTTTTACTGGTTTTGGTTTGGAGGTGAGCGGCTGTGCATAATTCTGTGAAATGTTTGATTGTGTTATGGTAGTCAAAGATGGATTGACTGAGAGGATTGCAAGACGTCACAGCCATACTTGCAAGAGCTACATATTGTTGGAGCTGCAAAAATACAATCAAAACCTTTTATATACAGTGAAGAAATTAAGTATCTGAAAACCCTGCTATTTCTCCCACTGGGAAATCATGTAATGGTCCGAAAATTTCATCGTAAGTCCATGTCCTCTGTGAAGGAGATAAACTAAAAAGAAAAATCCAGAGTTTTCAATGCATGATTTTTTTAACAATTTATTTGTTTGATATAGCTGCAAATAAATATTTGAACGCCTTAGAAAATGAATGTTAATATTTGGTACAGTAGCCTTTGTTTGCTATTACAGAGGTCAAACATTTCCTGTAGTCATTCACCAGGTTTGCACATACTGCAGGAGGGATCTTGGCCCACACCTCCAACCAGATCATCTCTAGATCAGTCAGGGTTCTGGGCTGTCACTGAGAAACACGGAGTTTGTGCTCCCTCCAAAGATTTTCGATTGGGTTCAGATCTGGAGACTGGCTGGGCCATGCTAGAACCTTGAAAGGCTTCATACAGAGCCACACCTTGGTTTTCCTGGCTGTGTGCTTCGGGTCGTTGTCGTGTTGGAAGACCCAGCCACGACCCATCTTCAATGCTCTGACTGAGGGAAGGAGGTTGTTCCCCAAAATCTCACAATACACGGCCCCAGTCATGCTCTCTTTAATGCAGTGCACTCGTCCTGTCCCATGTGCAGAAAAACACCCCCAAAGCATGATGCTACCACCCCCATGCTTCTAGAGTAGGGATGGTGTTCTTCGGATTGTACTTTTCATTCTTCTTCCTCAAAACACGCTTAGTGGAATTATGACCAAAAAGTTATATTTTGGTCTCATCTGACCACAAAACTTTCTCCCATGACTCCTCTTTATCATCCAAATGGTCATATCCAAACTTAAAACAGCCTTGACATGTGCTGGTTTAAGCAGGGGAACGTTTCATGCCATGCATGATTTCAACCATGACGTCTTAGTGTATTACCTACAGTAACCTTGGAAACGGTGGTGCCAGCTTTTTTCAGGTCATTGCCATACTCCTGTCGTGTAGTTCCGGGCTGATTCCTCACCTTTTTAAGAATCATTGAGACCCCACGAGGTGATATCTTGCATGAGGCTCAACTCCGATTGAGATTGATTGTCATGTTTAGCTTTTTCCATTTTCTAATGATTGCTCCAACAGTAGACCTCTTTTCACCAAGCTGCTTGGCAATTGCTCCGTAGCCCTCTCCAGCCTTGTGGAGGTGTACAATTTTGTCTCTGTTTTTTTGCAGCTCTATCACACAAATACATTGTTAAAAAATGCAACCGCATTGTGATTTATGGATTTTTCTTTTTAGTTTATCTCTCACAGTAGACATACACCTACGCTGAAAATTTTGGGCCCCTCCATGATTACTAAGTGGGAGAAATAGCAAAATAGCAGGGTGGTCAAATAATTATTTGCGTCACCGTAAGCTTTATAAGGAAGGCATGACATACTAAATATATCCATAGAAAACGTTAAGAATGTTTGTGTCATGTTTGTCTTACAGAAACCATATAATTTTCCGTGATCATATTTGAAAAAGCGCTAGGGAGGTAGTGTCAAAGAGCTGCATGTGGCTTTAGAGCCGCTTGTTGCTTACCCTCGGGATAAACAACGACATAAAAACATACTCTAAGTTGTGAAAATTACACCTCTGTGACTGTTTTTTTGACCTGATCCAATCTCCAGGCATGCCGGAAGCCCCATTTTCACAGGATGAGGAAGTGTCCCCTTCCAATCCGTTTCTGGAAGAAGAGGAAGCTGGCCGGAGGGATGCGAGGCCTCTGGAGAGAGCTCTTGACATGCTAATGGTGTCCACATCAAGACGCTGCCCTCGTGAGTGATCCCGCTTGTTGTTCGAATCAAGTTCAAAATGCGTTCATTGTTTTGCTTTGACCTTCTGCAGACATGTTTAACATCACAAACGTTCGAGGGAAAGTGGCCAAGTTCTGCATTTTCAAGACAATGTACAGACTTGGAGAGGACATCATTGGCACATTTAATTTCTCTGATGGTGACATTCCCTGCTTACAGGTTAGATGAGGGGTCTCACATTAAATTGACTTGGGGGCCACTGGAGCTAGGGTCTGACTTAGGTTGTGCTGAATCGGATTTTCTATGAGAAAAGCCCTGATTAAAAACCTTGCTTTGTTCTCAAATATGTCTTGTAAAATTGTCTACACAAAATAACATCTAAAAATAAAAAAAGAAAAGCATTTACGTAAAAATCAATCAGTGATAATTAATCCATAATTCACGTGGGCTGCACTTACACGAAAGGGACAATCTGTGTTTTTAGACCACTAGATGTTGCTGTATAGTGTAGTGCAAACCAAAAACGAGTGCTTAAAAGCACAAGAAAGAACACAAAGTTCAGAGACTTAAATGGACCAAACTGCAGCATTTTTCTTCTCATTTTTTGCGAGGTTTTTGTTTTTTGGGGTACCCGTGGCAGCAAGATGGTGGGAAATCACACCATCTCCCTCTAGGTGAGCTTAAGATATGTCGAATAACTATAAAAATTATCAACCTATGAGTATGCCATTTTATGTGATAGTTCATGAATGTTTACTTATCAAAATCAATATTCCGTGTTTTTTAAATGTTTTTTATACCACTAAGGGTCACTAAATAATACACAAGTTTCCTTTAAAAGCATTGTACATTATTTTGTTTATTTTTAACTTTTAATTTACTAAAACAGAACCGAAAATGTTAGAATGCAGTAACAAAAATCCACTTCCAGAAAGTCTTTGCTAATTTTAAGTATTATTTAAAAAATATTGAAAAACAAGGTTAGAATATAGTAAAAATATTGAAAAGAGTTCGAACTTTGTAAAACAAGAATTTGTTCTACTGCCAGATAGTTTTTGCTCATTTTATTTTCTCCTTTGAGTCTTCTTGTGATTAAGCGCTATACAAATAAACATGACTTGTTAATTTTCTAGAAAACCAAGATGAAAATATATTAAAACTTTAAAAAAATAGTTTAAAATATATTAAAATCCGAAATAATGCTTGTTTTTTGTACCAATAGAGGACCCTATATAATACACACTTTCCCTTTCAACTTTCATATTAAGGCCAGGGCCTCAAATTTTAATCATGCGAGCCCTAATTGGGCCCCAGGCTGCAAGTTTGTGACTCTATGTTTCGATCCCATTCTTTTTCTGCATGTCTGCTACTTATAAAATGGCCGTGTCCAAATAATCTATTTACGATAAAAATGCAAAACACATTTATTTATAAATACAGCCAATTGTGTACTGTTTATTTGTACCATTTATGTTGACTACAAGCCCACCAGTCAGCTGACTGGTCCATTGGTGTAATTGCAGTGATCTTGTAACATTCGATGCTCATGATGTTGGACAGCGCAGCTTGGGTTGGGCCACTGCAAGACCAGGCCAACCTTTTCAGAACCCATACTTGGACATTTCCAATTGTAAAGCTAATACTGAAAATTACCATTGCCAATGACAGTATAAAACATTTGCCATTACCTTACTCTGAATGATATCAGCCAGGCATGTGTATTCTGGACATTAGTTTCTGACAGCCAGCCTCAAGCACACTTCCAATTTACTATCCGTCATGGTTGGATGGTATTTGCCTCGATAATTTTCATGTAGGAAAAGGCTGACACCTAAATAAGTGGAGCTGAATAATGCACTCATGTTGGGGTACTTTTCCTCTGTAAGTCCCAGAACTGTCAATAAGAATAATGCTTCGGTGGCTGCCTTTGCTTTTGTAGTCAACTGCGAGAAAATGACTGCTGTCTAGATAGCTGTGATTTGAGTTCCTTCACCTTTCTCTTTCTCATCTTATTTTTAAAAGTAAAATCTGTGTCGTAATTTTTATGAACAGGCCGAAAATGCCGTTTCACAGTTCAATTCTTTAGAATAGCAACACTAGACAGATTAGGCAAACGGATTTTCAATATGACATCCTTTCATTCTGTTTGAAATGTGTAAGTTTTGGGGTACTTACTTGGTCCTGCTCCCCACTTATTTGTTTATGCTTTCTTGAATCTATAAGGAATAAATTGGAGGCTAACTAGGTAACTCAATAGCATAGACGTCAAACGTTGTATTGGTGACCCATGCGTCAGAAATGGTTGGATGTCAGACCGGCTGCCTTGTGTGTCAATTTAGTGACATAATATACAGTGAGAAAATGATTGCCTGATGTTTATTTTGTTAATGCTATGCACCCCCAGAGAGGCATGCACTTTGGCCTACTATAAGAGGGGTGTCCCAGAAATGGATGGGGCTGTTGCCAGGCTGCTCTTGCCTCGCATAACTCTTGCATTGCTGTACCCACATGGCCATATTGTTCTTGTTTTAACCATGCAATGATCACTTAATAAACCCCTATTCCCACCAAACAAACAGCAAGTCCTCCATTTACTCACAATATACCCACACTGTCGTTGCGATCGACTGGTAGATCACTGTCGACGTATTGGCCACCCCCTGGTTTGGATGGATAGTGTCAGTATTCCGTTGATTGTACTCATCATAAACAACCCTAAAAGTAAAAAAAAGGATACCTTTGGAAATTAACTAACTTTTAACTTAACATATTCCTTCCACTCACCCTCCTGTGAAAGATGATTGCTTTTCTTTTTGACAGTATTCAGTGAGCCTCCAGAGTGAAGAGGAGATTCAGCAGGAGTACCAGCGGCGTCCTGGCCAGCCCCTTTGCGTGACAGGACATGGCCGACATCTGGAATCGTGCTTGCACACAGCTTCCAGCCACTTCTCGCTGCCCGTTCCGCTCAACGTCACTCCGGGCTTCAGCACTGATATCGGTGAGTACAGTCTGCACACAGAGCAAACCTGTCAAACAGCATTACCGTATTTTCATGACTATAAGGTGCACCGGGTTATGAGGCACACCCCTCAAAAATATTTTGTCATATATTTTCCATACATAAGGCGCACTGGACTATAAGCCGCTAGAGTGGGAACATCAACAAAACAGTCAGATAGTTCAGTCAAACGTTTTAACCCTTTAACAGTCCGACGGCTCGCAGAGAAGCAAATATCAGACACGTACGGACACAGACACGATGTCACCAATCATTCAAATGTGTCATTCCACATATCATTAGGTAGGTTAAACTCTTGGGATTCAAGAAATGACAACCATTTCTTCGTTTCTATTTTCTTTTTCGTTGGCAACTGTGTAGAAAGCAAATTAAGCATTTCATTGTGCAGGGAAACGTGGTTCTTTACTGTGCGTATGACAATAAACACTTTGAATTGAATAGAATTTAAAAATAGACTCATCACAGAAACATCAAGATCAGTCTGAAACAAGATACAGTGGAACCTCGGTTCTCGACCATAATCCGTTCCAGAACACTGTTCGAAAACCGATTTGTACGATCACCGAAATCGTTTTTTCCCATTAAGAGTAATGTAAAATCGTTTTAATCCGTTCCAACACCCTGAATGTTTACCTTGAACGTAAACATGAAGCTAACCCAGGCTAATCGTACGTTCGCGTTAGCGTAATCTTCCGTACGAAAGATTACGCTAACGCTAACATGGACATGTAAAAATAAAAAAATCAGGTTGTTTACACGTCATTTAGCACCTGGGTCCCCACAAAAAGTGACTAGCGCTTCATTGGAAAGGGAGCTCTATTCAAACACCCTGAATGTTTTACGTAAACAAAGCTAACTGAGGCTAATCGTACGTTTGCGTTATCGTAATCTTCCGTACGAAAGATTACGCTAACATGAACGTGTAAAAATTAAAAAAAAAGGATTATGAATAGGATTTCTTACCTTTGTGGTGGACAGTGGGGAGAGAAAAATCATCAAAGGTTTTTCAACCTCTTCCAAAGCTTGCGGCAGTTGCTTGCTTATAGCCCTAACTTCCTTAGCCGCATCACTCGATTTCACAGCCTCCTTATTCTTTACTATCGTACTGATCGTAGATTTAGCCATGCTGTATTCACTAGCAAGATCGGATATTCGTACACCTCTTTCATATTTAGCTATTATGTCTTTCTTAAAGGCAATAGTTGTGCGAACAACTTGTCTTTTTTCACCTGTCCTGCTTGCACCGACCTTCTTCGGGGGCATAATTAGGGGCTAAAACATCGGTACGCCGCTCAGCATCGCACCCTAGCGTACCGGCGTTCGAACTCCGATTTTTTTTAAACAAACAGCGAAGCAAGAATTTCTCAATGTTTGGTCGAACACCGATTTGTCCGAACTGAGAGGCGTTCGAAAACCGAGGTTCCACTGTACTGGGAAAATATAAAGCCGCGGTAGCGCACCAAAGTCGTCTTGCAGCCATCACGTTCAATAATAATACGCAACCATGGTCTTCTTACATCCGTGAGTTTAGTAAATACAACCGTGTAAAATATTTACATACTGTAAAACACGCAATGCCGACAAATAAAAGTAAAAAATCCGCCGAGAAGCATCTGCAACGATAGACGTTACTTGTTGCTAGCTGTCTGTTTAGCCCCATAATTCCTGTTTACAAATACACACTAGTAAAATATGTTTTCTCCATGCCGTAGAGCAACCTAACATGTGATTCACATTCATCTTTTTCAGCCAATTGCAGGCTTTGTTTTGCCCGGCTTTAGTCTATGCGAGCCTGTAAATGCTAAAGAGAACCCGCCTCATTTACCTCCGAATAACTTTAGCTAATAGTGACCATTTCAAATGATGACTGACACGTTGGTTAGGAAATGAAACACCATATATATATATATATATATATATATATATATATCGCAGCATACACCGCGGACTACTTTGCCTACAGGGGAAAATCTAGTCGGCGGTTGTTTGCCTTAGTAGCGAAACCTTGCGACTCAATATTGATCCACATATAAGGCGCACTGTATTATAAGGCGCACGATCAGCTTTTGAAAAAAATAAAGGCTTTTAGGTTCACCTTATAGTTGTGAAAATAGGGTAATTAATCCTTTGTTTGTTCTCACTATTTATGAAAATATTCTCAAATATTTAACAAGGAGATAAATATTTGTTTTTCAAACTAATCTCATTTCCGACTGCTTTTTCTCTAAGGATCATTCATTAACTTTCACATGTTTTATTTACATCTCATCTTGTGTCAATTGAGATTTTGTTTTAATAGTCAATGCTTTAACGTAACAGTGTTAAACTCATTTTAGCTAGGGGCAAAATGGTCGAAAAACCATTCTCAAGGGGGCGGGACAAATAAATTGTTGGCATAGAAATAGTGGCTCAGCTGAAGGTTTGGGGGTCTTTTTGGAGGATGATAATTAAATTTAGGGATGTGAGATTTGATTATAAAACGATCATTGGGGTTTTTTCTAAAAAAAATTCCCTTCTCTTAGATTTAATCTCTTGTAGAGTTTATCAACTGTGCATTTGTAAGATTTTTTAAATAAAAACATCAATTGAATTAATTTCAACTACAGTTTTTTTTGATCGCCTTAAACAGCGCGGCTGTGACTTATTTTCAGTAAAATGATATTGGATTGGGTTTTGTCAATGTTCTCTGGTTGATTAATGGTAGTCAGCAAATACAACTACGGTGCGTGCTTTGTAAGTCGCTAAGGTGACATCCAGTGGACATATTTAAAACTGCAAGTCATTCTCCGATGCGGAGCAGCTGATTATTCTCTAGTGTCCCTCACGTTTCATGGGCGGCATACAATGATGTAGCGAGCCACATTTGTCCCGCAGGCCGTTTAACGCACGTGTTTTAACGCTTTGCTGCATTCAGACATGATCATATTTTTAGAAGGGGCCTTCTCCTTCTCAAGCTTGTAGAATAAGAACTATTTGTGTTTGTCTTTCCATCCTATCTTCACTGAACAAAACAAAACCATTACAGTGATCCTGAGGTGGCGGTTGCACTTTGAATTCGTTACCGCTCGGGAGCCAGCAGAACCACCCGTCGTGCTCCAAAACGAGTCCAAAGCAACAGTGTGGGCCGGTGCCGAGCATGTGGAAGTGGACACCTTCAGCTGGGACCTGCCCATCAAAATCCTACCCACCAACCCGGCCTTGGCATCTTACGAGTCCCAGTTTACGGGAACCAACAGCATCAACATTTGACTGTCAAGAAAAATTGTTTTTTCTGGCCTCAAATAAGGTGGCAACATCCAAGCTAAAGGAATACGAGAGCAGCAATACGGCAGGGGTGCTCATACAATTTTAGCATGTGAGCTACCTAGAAAATTACCAAGTCAGAAAGATCACATAAAATGCAGTTTAACATTCCCAAAAACTATCCTTATTGTGTAACCGTTAATCAAAATAAGAAAATTGATTACAATAGTAAACAACACGACTCAATTTAATGGCAATGATTTTGTCCCACGATGCTCTTGCAAGAGATTATCATCACTGTACTGCTATAGTACAGTTTGATTAACATGAAAATATGAAACACCCTGTACTCAAACTAGGCAAATACTTACATTTGTGGTTACTATCTAAATTCCAATATTTACCAAAATAGTAGTTTCATTAAAAGTATTTTTTCTTTATCAATTTGTAAGGCATATTGAAAGACTCCAATATCATACATTTTACAATATCTAAATCCGAATAGTAGATCTTATTTGGACTCTTAATCATTAAATACTAGTACATTATCAGCAAAAAATAAACAAATAATTGGAATATTATACACTTTACAGTGACAAAATGTCTCCAATTTGCTACTGCTGCCGAGCAACATTGATGTCTATGCTGACATGGTGCATTTGACTTCTAGATAGCAGCATGTCCCAATGCATACAATACAATCGGGATGCAATGCAATGAATACTTTCTCGCGATCTACCAATATTACCTCAGTGATCCGACGGTAGATCACGATCTACGTAATGAGCACCCCTGCAATACCGGGTATCTAATGGTGTTGATATGGGCCCGATACTCAAAAAAGCGGCCATTAGTTTGCGACAATTAATTTGAAATAAGAAATTGCCATTAGCTTTATGAAATTTAATGCATATTTGGTATATTTAGTATTTTAAAATCTGACATTTTGGGGAAATGATTTGAATGCACAATGGTATCAACTATGTATGTCCCAATCATCGGAAATCACACATGCATGTTCAAGAACTTTCCTTTAGTGTTTTTAGTATTCACAGATGGCAATCCCATTGTTTTACAAATCAAATGCCCTCAAACTGAGAATTTTATCATTCTGTGCTTATGCCTATATCGGAAATTCCACTGAATTGGTGTTACTAGACTGAAAATGAATTCCTATAAAGTAGCTCAACTATGCATCGATGTTTTATATGTTCAATTCATGTTTATTTGTATAGCCCTATTCACAAGGAGTCTCAATGGGCTGATTAGTCAGAAAACTCAAAGTCAACATTGATATAAATATCATGGCAATGTAAACTGTATATTTGTATTCATTACGCTAAAGGTGGTGTCCGCAACTTACAATTTTACCACTGTCTTGCCTCCATCTTCTGGCTCAAACTCATGATTTCAGACTCGCTCAGCTCATTCTTCAAGTTCAAATAAACTCTCCTTTTTTCATGTTTTTGGGGTTTCGATTGGTGTTTGGACTCTATTTGAAACAGGCCTTTTCTTACTTTTACTATTTTCAGGCTATTCTGACAAAAAAGCCCAGAGATGAGCATGAAATCATTCTCTACCCCATTTCTCTCCCTCATTCCATTTCCTTCTTCCTAATGTACTGCGAGTCCTAAAGCAGTGGCGCTAAAAGTGGGATAAAAGCAGATAGGTGTGGTGAGAAAAAAAATCTATTTGATCTGAGTTGGATATTGTTAATACATACATGAATGAATTAATTAATGAATGAATGAAACTGTATTTTTAACATGAATAAAAACGAAAGTCAAAAAACAATGTTGAAGTATATGTCCAAAAAGGGTTAGAAAGAACCATCCATCATCTGCACTGCCCATCCCAGTCATCTTCGTGCAGTGGGCAGGGACTGGTTGGTTAATGGTGATGTCTGCGTAGTTTGTTGATCACGACTTAGGCTTTTTTCTGTGCTGATTCCTGTCAGGAGCAGAACGGAAACAGGACCCAATTGCGTGACGTTTACCACTAGTTTTATTGAAAGAAAGAGGAAGGGCTGTGCTCACGATCCGGTGTTCGCTGGACGCGGGAAGCAAGTCGCTCTGGGATTCGGACTGTGATCCGAACACGGAAGTGGATCTTCCGTAGCGAGCGATGGCGGTGTCAGGGACGGATAAACTGGTCGGTAGTCGGGACTGGACAGCAAAGCGTGGTCGGAAACGAGTCGTAAGCCAGAACGGGAGAGTAGAAGTAGTCGGGGACAAAAAGAGGTCATAGCTGGAGACAGGCGGGAGCAAAAACGGGACAGGTGGGAATCAGGGTCGAAAAAAGGCTCATATACACTGAGGTTCGCAGACGGACTGACAACAGGGGACTGACAGGACTGGGTTCAAATCGTGACAGGGAGCCAATCAGAACCCGCAGCGGTTGGCCCCAAATGTACGGGAAACAGGTGAATCACATCAGTAATCATCAGACATGGGACCAAGTCACACATGTGCAAGTCTCAAGTAAGTCTCAAGTCTTCACCTTCAAGTCCCAAGTAAGTCCCAAGTATTTTTTTCTTGGGCAAGTCAAGTCACAAGTCAAGTCCCGAGTCTTAGATTGCCAAGTCCAAGTCAAGTCACAAGTCATAAAAACAGCGACTCGAGTCGACTCGAGTCCAAGTCACTAAGTCTCAAGTCCCCATGTCATGACAGATTTCCACCCCACACTGGGTTGAGCCTTTGTCAAGGTGATTGACCAGATCTCTGAGGTCATGTTCATTTCTTACCATCAGGCAATATAATAAAAAAACAGAGGGAACACTAAAGAAAGGGAGATCATGAAGCTCTAGCCAGATGCAATTCAGGACTTGAGCTGATCACATCTCTCCATGAAGTCAAATTTATGTCTTTTGTCTCTCAATGTGTGCTTTATTCGAATAAGTCAGGTCATATACTCAACGAGATATTATTGCCGGCATTTAGTTGTACTCTGTTCTGAACTGCGGCCATATTAGTCCGCATTTCCCTTTAAATTTAAGTTCATCGTAAACCCCGCCCTTTTCCTAACCAGTCATTCTATTCGAGCCAAGATGCCATTGATCGTCTTTCCGTTTTGAATTGTGTACAGTACTGCATCGGCACTTGGCTGCTTCGGTCTGACTACTTCTGTCACTCTATGCTGTGTTGTTGTGTGGCCTTAAAATCATTAAGCAGAACGACAACTGTGCCTTCTAATACGATATTCAGATGCAGAAATCAGACCTTCCAACGTCGTTATAGTTATCGACCTTTTAACCAAACAGACCGCGGACAAGTACCTCATCCAAGCGACGAGGGTTGTTTTGGTCCAATGATGGAAGGACTCCCAACTTCAAATTGAGTCCCAAACTCTGCTCTGAGAGTGAGCATTAATCTTCTTTTCCCCCCCGAACAAATTTCCCAAGAGTAGAAGAACACACTCTGGATTATCATGGACGCGGAGAAATTTAACTACGTTTACAGCTGCGACTTGGACATCAATGTTCAACTCAAGATGTAAGCTGCGAAATAAATTGTGCAACGTTTTTTTTTTCTTATGTGATGATAATTTGGAATGTGTGACTTCACGGAGCGATACCACTGACTTATTTGTAGACTGAAATATGCGAAAACAGCAAGTTTTTAAATGAAGTACTGCTTGCATAACGATCCCGTCCCATTATTATCAGTATTCATTGCACTATTGTTATAATTTAGGCCAGTCTTTAAGCACTACGTTGTAGATTTTTTTTCACCTATTAGTCCTGACATCCGTTGATTTTTTTTTCTTTCTCTTTAAGTCTTTATTACATGTTTACCTTGGAGTGCCGTGTCTAATCTCGTTGCATTCAATGTTACTCAACATGAGTGCTAATCAAAATAATCAGAAAATCCTTTAAATGGCCAGTAAGGTCAAAATAGTTGGGATATTCCTTCGAGGGCATGCATACATCTTAAACATACGTATGGAGGCAAGCGAATGTACCTTCTTGTACTGTTATATTCCTGTCTAAAGCATACAAAACATATATATTGCTGTGAAAAGTGTGAGAAGTACACTAGGGTAGTACAATAAAGGGGTTCATGGATCTATTAACTGCCCGGACTGTTGGGGCACCACTTCCTATGGTGTGCCTTGGGCAAGTACAGCCTGGTAGCGCCAACTCCTTTCCAGGTGTGTTTTTTGTTGTTGTTGAGAAGTTATATCAATAGATGTCGATTTCTGTGTATTGCATTATCCATTGCAGCCTCGTTCATCCTGGGAGGTGGACTACCTCATGTGCAGCCCCTTTTCAAGATTTCTTGGACTTGAAAAACGCTATATAAATGCAGATCATTTCATATAATTTTCATGCCTAAGTTATTGAGTTTTTCCTTGCCCTCATGTAGGTTTTAGATCAAGGGATGGTGTAATAACAGTCTGTAATAGTGTGTGATCTGTGCAGCCCTTTCACACTACTTATGATTAAGGGCTATACAAATAAACACGACTTGACTTGACTAGTAGGGGTTTGCTCCCCCAAATGAAACATATAGCACTGGTTTCCATGGGTACCAGTAGCAAGAGAAGTCTCCAGATCTCACACAGATATAGAACTTTCGTCATCTGGTTTCTAGTTCAACCAGATCTCAGCATTGACTGGCAGCGGCATGTGACAATACTCTTATTAGATCCTAAATCACTGGGAACAAACTCATTCGTTCTAAAATTTTAGTATCATGTCAGTAAAAGAGACCATACAAAGCGCCTACTTTTCCCCGGCAGCCTTTCTTTCTTTTTGTTTTCAATTGTACCAAAAAGTTGCTGATATTCATATCATTCTAACCTTGTATTTGGACAAACATAGGGGGAAAAAATAGCAATCAATGTTATTGATTGATAGTGAAATGGAGAGTTATTTTTGAATTAGAAGTACATGTGGACAACTGCACAAGGGACTTACAAATACAATCACAAAAAAGTCCATCTGTTAATGATTGTTTGTACAATTCCACTAACCATAACAGATACATTGCTTTTGAAAATAAAAGGAAAAATACCCTGTTCCCACCATTCAAAGTCATTTAAAAGCAAAAAAGAAGACTGTAGCAAACTGTCTCCCAACATGTTTTCAGAGGCAGTTTGGAAGGCAAACGAGAACAGAAGAGCTACAAAGCCCTTTTGGAGGACCCGATGCTCCGTTTCTCTGGCCTTTACCAGGAGCACTGTTCAGATCTCTACGTCACCTGCCAAGTATTCGCCGAAGGGAAACCCCTCGCCCTGCCAGTCCGCACCTCCTACAAGGCTTTCAGTACACGCTGGAAGTAAGCCCCTACACAATTTTTGGTAACATTGCTTTGCCTTCCAAAAGTGACCCTGTACTCCTTTTAAGTTGGAACGAGTGGCTGCGGCTGCCGGTCAAGTACCCAGACTTGCCACAAAGCGCCCAAGTGGCCCTCACTGTGTGGGACATCTATGGACCTGGTCGAGCCATTCCTGTTGGGGGTACGACAGTCACCCTCTTTGGCAAATATGGGTGAGTTGTCCATACTTTTTTAGGGGAAATATCGTGCCTAGAGGTAAGATTGTGATTAAAAAAAATCCAGCTCAACCCAGGCCCGCGGTTATTAAAGCCTGACCCAGCCCAAGCCTGAATAAATGAACCTGATTTGCAGGGCGAAGCCTGCAGCTAACCCGGAATTTCACATTTTAGTTGTCAGGACTTGGGAGGAGGACAGGTCATTTCTGATAACAAAAATAAAGAATGTCTTTTGTAATTAAATTCCAGTTAAACAAGACTGTATAAACATTTACAAATTTAATAATTCTCTGTCAGCTGAGGTGACATTAACAAAATGTTTCCATCATTGATGTTATTAATAGTTGATTGGAAAAATTTAAGGCCGTCTGCATTTTGATGGGTTTATAATTGGGCCATAAACCACAGAAACATCCTCAAGAATCTAGTGCAGCACTTTAAGAGAGAGACAGGCAGAGAGACAAAGAAGAACAATGGCAAGTGGCTAATTGACAGAATCAGGAAGGACTTATTTGAACTTATTGGTCGGCAAGAGACAAAAAGTAGAGATATGTTTTATTTTTTATTTTTCTTAATTATCGTTAATATACATTTTTACAAACATATATTTAGTTTTTAAAAGTCAGTGAGAGAGAAGCCCGGCCCGACCCGACTGTAATGATTGACTTTTCAGACCTGACCTGGGCCGAAAATATGTTTGGACTCAGGCTTAGGCTTAGCATCTTACCTCTACCCAGGTTGGTCACACAATATGTAACAGGGAAAGTTTAGAGTACCTCACACCAAGGAGTGTTGCATTCAACAAAAACAAAAAAAAAAACAGACTCCTTGTCTCGCTACAGAATGTTCAGACAAGGAATGCACGACTTGAAGGTATGGCCTGGCGTGGAGGGCGACGGCGCTGAGGCAACATCCACGCCGGGACGCACAAGCAACAGCCTGTCGGAGGACCAAATGGGCCGACTCGCCAAGGTATTCTATTAACTGGAACTGAAGAGAAACTCCCTGGATTGTCTTCACTCTAAAGCGCTGTATTGTTTTAGGGCCCTGACCTGCAGGTCCTTGGTGATGTGAGTACAAGTGTAGCAGTCAGTCGCGTGTGCATTAGGATGCGCAGTCAATTTTGGACTGAAGTCCACAGCGATTTCTATGCGCGCATGAGCTTATAAGCCAATTTTCCAAGGAGGAAAATAACCAATAGCGTAGTTCACAGTTGACAGATTTCTTGACCGCCTGGGTCGTCGGGGAACCACTTTTTGTAGTGTGTCCTGGGCAAGTACAGCTTGGTGCTGTCCATCCCCATCCAGGCTGTTTTTGAGTTAGGGTTTGCTCCCCCACATGAAACAGAGTGCTGGTTTCTGTGGTGACTGAAGTATTTATTGTAAGCAAGTTAAATGTAAGCAAAAATATTTGTCACGTTTTTATTTTCAAGCAGCTTGCGTAATGCAAAGCGCCTTCTTGCTGATGTGCAGTGCTTGCACTAACAAGATGGCTGTATGCTCAAGGATTTTATTTTCAAAAGAAAATTAAATGATGCCAACTTCTTCACTTTTATTACTACTCTTGTGATACACAAATGATTAAATCAAAGAAGCAGGCAACATGAACATAATCATTAAAATATTTTATACAGTATATGACGGACGTAAAAGGTTCAATGCCTTTAATGCAAATTACCACAGATCTTACATGTTTTGCAAGCGTTTCACTGTTTATTTAGTATCACGGTCAGGACAATTAGAGCAATTGTCTTTTATTTACAAAATAAAGCATGCCATTTAAAACAATCCATATTTTTGCAGGATTTATTGGTAGTCGAACGTAAAAAAGGACACCTGAGGGTGTTCTAAACAATGTGATTTCCTTTATATGCCCCAAATAGAGTAGTGGGAATTTATATACTGTTATTCCTATATTATTGACTACATGTTATATAAGATGTACCCAGTAAATTTGTAAAGGACAAACCATGTTATACATACAGAAGATCCATCTGAATGTAAGACGTGAATGCGCACATTCCAACATGATATATTTAAAAAGAAAGACTTGTGTTTCTCAACGATTCCCTGTAACTTGGCAGTAACATAGCACTAACAAGACAGTTAAATCTTCTCTTATGAGTTTCTTTTGGCAATTTTCATAATGAATAGTCCAAACTAGCATCTTCCTCGACACATTCACCCTGCTGTCTTTCCGAGCATGTATATTCCACACCGTTTTTACTCCGACCATTTGTGCTACGCTGCGCGCGTGGCTCCCTTTTTCAGAAATGGAAAAAGATGGAGAGATTATCTATTTATTTTTGTCATTTTGGGGTTTTCTGTACGAAGACCATTACAGCAAAAATACTTTAAAAACATTTAAAATAAATATTACATGGTTAACCTTTAGTTAAGAATGTCCTTTTGGTTTTAATTGAAAAAAATAAATTTTGTGTAAGCCTTTACATTATTTGTGGCTCCGAAAGTATTTGTGTTTTTGTTTTCTCTAGTTTGTTATGGCTCTTTCAACATTTTGGGTTCCCAACCCCTGGCTTAAGTAAACAGGAGGAGCCTATAGTCAGTGTCGGAAATAACGTCTGCTCGGACGCCCGGGGCGTGCATCTTTTACTTCGGGCGTACAACTTACAAAACGTCTCCACCCGGGTGGCCGACAACTTTTTCAAGAAAAAAAAAACGAAATAAAAAGAAACGTTTGCTTTATTTCGATTTTGAAATATTTGTTCGGTTTGGAAATTTCGGAATTTCGGTTTGTTTGGCAATTTGCATACTCGGCACCCAATCAGAAGCCTGCATCGAATAACTTGCTTCTGGACTTTCCCGAGCGTTACAAGGTCGTGCATTTGCATATCATTTTCCAAAGTCAGGCGCATAGAGAACACAAGTCAAGTCAAGTCACATTTATTTATATAGGCCTTAATCACAAAAATGTCTCAAAGGACTGCACAGGATTACAATTACACAATTACCTGATCTTAAACCAACAAGAAAATGGATAAGTAGTTAGGAATCAAGCCAAAATCTTAGCCCCAGAAGAAACATTCAAAAGAAGCTAACAAAATTTATGACGCTACTAAAAGTATAAGTACATTAACAGCATCGTGGAAAGAGGTGTTCACGTGGCTTGTAGCAGACGACGCAACACAAACATTGCACGAATGGAGATGAGTAAATACAGGGATATACTGATGGCAGATGGAAAACAGCGATGTCCTATACATGCAATGAATGTTATAAGTAGAATTATAATAAACCTAATTTTAAAGAGTTGTTCTGTTATATATTCTGATTATCAATCCTTAATACTTTGCAACAATTTTTTTTTGCGATTAGTCGTCTTATTGTTTCAAGTTGTGAAAAATGAGCAGGCAACTTTTCTGAGTTGTCGGCCCTGGTGTCTGGGAGTTTCAGACATTGCTATAGTCTTAAAATACAGTAATAAAAACATCTCGTGTTTGGGGCGGGATTTAATAGGCCTTGGTAAATTATTCTCATTATTGGGCAATACATGTGCTTCAATTATGTAATAAACTACTCAGTTAATCATACCCTATTTTTGTTTTCAAAGGCAATTTGCAACATGTGCTTACTAACATATCTTTACATCCAAGGAACGATTGTTAAATGTGCACCACATTTTTGTCATCACATCACCGTATTGCATCACTCAGCCATCTCTCTTCTCCACACAGCTGACCAAGGCACATCGACAGGGCCACATGGTCAAGGTGGACTGGCTAGACCGCCTGACCTTCAGGGAGATCGAGATGATCAACGAGGTAAGCATTTGCCCATTTTCTGTGAACAATGTCGGTCTCAACTGTGAAGTATCTATGCCTTTGTGTTTTGGGCTAGAGTGAGAAACGCAGCTCCAATTTCATGTACCTCATGGTGGAATTTCCCAGGGTGAAAACCAACGACAAAGAATATAGCATTGTCTACTATGAAAAGGTGAGCTTATTGTCTTTTAAAGGACAACACTGGTTACCGTGACGAGGGTCACAATGAAGGAATGAAAGTTTTTGCATTTTTTTGTGTGTTGCATTTGTAGAATAACAGTATTTATTCGAGTATAACACGCACTCCTAATTTTTGATGAAAAGTTGGTATACAATTGTGTTTCACTTTTTTGTCTCAAACTAAGCATTGCAACGTCGTACAGGTGCTTGAAATCCTTGAAAATGCCTCCATTTTAATTAGGTGTTTTCAAGTTGTGTTCTCAAGGTAAAGTGCTTGTAAATGCTGGGAATTGTTGCCATGTTTCTCAACAAGTCTGCTTAAAAGATATGTCAGCACTGCTGTCTGGTGGCCTGGCTTTGCATTTGCCTTTCTTCCATTGTGATCAACGACAGATGGCATTAGTGTGTACGGCCATGTCATCACCCCCTAATGGGTTCTGCCTTAGAGAACAGATGTATGCTACACCTAAACAGGACATTATGAAATGTGTATTAGTGCAAGGATTACGTATCAATTATTGGCAATTATCGGATGGGTCTGGCCTTGATGCGGCGAGGGGGCTTGCGTGTTCCAGTGACCCTGGAGAGCGATACCGTCGGGAGCTTGCTCCTGGTAGGGTCACCCATGGCGGGCCGGTCTCCGGGGTAGGTTCCAGACAAACAAAGACCCCAGCGTGTCGGTACGCCGTGAGGTGGCAGCCCCACCAACCGACTATCCTGCGGAGGGCTAACAACTCACCCAGGAGAAACCCCCTTTGTTACGAAACTGACCTTTTTTATGCGCCATGCAAAATATTGAGGTAGCTTTTCCCAGTGGTAAATTCTAATGGAAGAACTTCCTGCAACTGAACACGTAAGCTACCTTTTACTGTCGTTTAACACCTAAATGGGGAGGGATTTTTCTCAAAAATATTAAAACACGAATGTTCAGATCCACAAATACATTTGCGATTTACTTCAGATCTCAAAATAATATGTCTTGATAAATGCACATGCAAGATTAAAAAACACATATATAAATCGCAGCCAAATTTGTGGCTTTGTAAATTACACATTTCACTCTTGGTTTTTTTATTTTAATGTTACAGAAGAAATTGAAAAAAATGGCTTTGAAAGTCCTTAAAAAGTGCTTGAAGTTGGCCATGAAAAATGTTCACGAACCCTGATTGTTAGTGACATATGTTGTTGAATATGTGCTGTCCTAATAAAAATCACTTATTGACAACATAAACCATGAACACAATACCTAAATAAAATATACAGTATTTAATGTCCTTCAAACTCTGACTTAACATGAGATACACCAAAGAGTCGTTTCCATTGTTTTGGAGTTAACAATTTCTTCACTTTCTTGTCTCCTTCGTTGTGCTTTTTTTGGTTTTGTTCATATTTTTCATTTTGTTTTCTCCATTCTCTAACATTCGTATATTGAACAGTGAATTTTCAGCTAGCTGTTCAATTCCTTAGATTTAAGTTGATCATCACGTTTGAGTTTTATAGTGCCACAAACGTTCCTCCTTTACCCTGAGTTGCCATTTTACAGGTACCAATTCATCAATGAAAATATTAGAATAACGAGAACTGAATAAAAACTATATAACTCCAGATATAGGTAATTGTGCAAAACAGCAATGCTTATCTGACGTTTGGGTGTGGGCGGGGTGAGAAACAAAATGGAGGTGCCTTGTTTCTGTACATGAGCCATAGAGAATTACCGTACTTATTATAGATTCTCCACTCAAGGGTTTTGGATATTGTTACTATCAATAGACTGTAGATGTCTTGTGCGTAGAGAGATCTTGTTGCATTCAATGTTTTGTGATTGTAGTCAGTAATATTTGTCAACTGTTAAATCAATATCAAATACCGTAACATATTACCGGAATACAGCTAATCATGTCAAGCCAGCCCTTCTTTATATATCGCGCTCCAAATCTTTGAGTTCTTTTTTAGGTAAAACATTTTGTGCATTGTAATCTGAAGAAATAAGGTACATATAAAGCCCAAACAAATAGTCGATTTATAGTAGGCATCTATGTTGATTCCTGAGAATGGGGAAAGTAAATATAGAATGTGTTTTCCATAATATGTCACGAGCACAAGGAAAATCTATTACACGGATGGTGGATAAAAGGATTCTTTGTTTCAGGACGGAGATGATGCAGCGCCCCAATTCACCAGCAGTGAAATTGTCAAAGTCCCTGATCCACAGATGGGAATGGTGAGAGCACATGTGCGCACACACAAACATACTTGGAGTGAGAAAGGACTAGAATATTTTATTGGTTCCCTCCCTGCAGGAAAACCTGGTGGAGAGCAAGCACCACAAACTAGCACGTAGCCTCCGCAGCGGACCTTCCGATCACGACCTCAAGCCCAATGCTGCAACGCGGGATCAGCTCAATGTTTGTCATATTATGAAACCACCTTATTGCAAATCAACATTATTTTTAAAAGGAATTTCTAGAAAAGTAGATTATATATCACTAAGTGTTTTTAATAACGATTTTCTCTCTTTAATGCTTTAAACTTTTGACTTAGTTTTTTCTAAAATGTACACCCTATAAATTAGGTAATTTCTGAGTATGTCCAAATAGAAGCGAGTCTTTATGTCATACCTGTCAAAACTTGTGATTTTTTAAATAAATGCAAACCAATTGCTCTTTCTGGTTGTTACAGGGCAGTAAGGGATATATTCATCTTTAGTTAGGTCCACCCTAGTAGTTTGATCTAATGTAGTCTAATTTTATTGCCCATGCACTGCTAAAACTTTTATTTTAGATGACAAATAAAGCAAAATAGCTGCCACTTGAGTTTTATTGCGGAGTGAGTTGTTTCAGGTGTAAACTCAACTGTTAAAATTAACCTGTTAACTCAATCAATGCATAACATAAACATATTTTTTTGCAATTGTTTGTGATTAAAAATTTTATGCTTATAAAATGTTATGACCTGTCGTCCATGATTATAATATGAAGGGTAGGCTACTAAAGTAATATAATGCATAGTACTGAAAAACAATGGCAGGGTAACATTTTCAAGTTGACCTTCTTTTATGGATCCAGCCCGCCTGAGAGCAAAAAGTTTGCATCCGGCCCCAAAGCCAAACTGAGTTTGACATTTCTGCTATGAGTGCATGCTTTTGTATCTAATATTACAATGACAACATCTCATAATTGGGTATGAAAGCAAATGAAACATGCAGATTGTGCTGTTTGCTTCCACAGATCATCGTGAGCTACCCTCCGACTAAGCAGCTGAGCTCAGAAGAGCAGGACCTGGTGTGGAAGTTCCGATACTACCTCACGACTCAGGAAAAGGTACGTTCCACTTTTGCGTCTCTGTCTTGGCAAGCCCTTCATCCTCTTCTGCCACAGGCGCTGACCAAGTTCCTCAAGTGCGTCAACTGGGATCTGCCCCAGGAGGCCAAGCAGGCCCTAGAGCTGCTGGGCAAATGGAGGCCCATGGATGTGGAGGATTCCTTGGAGCTCCTTTCTTCGCAGTTCACCAACCCGACCGTGCGACGCTACGCTGTCGCTCGATTGCAGCAGGCAGACGACGAGGTAGTTCCTGAGCAAGACAATTCCAGACAATAATTTCTGTCTACTACAAACAAGTTTCAAGACAGTACTTCCTGCTTTTGTTTAGTAATGTGCGCTGATGTGTTTTTCAACCTCAACTGTGTGTTAAACTTTACATCTGTATTTGCCTTCAATGCTTTGCAGGACCTGCTCATGTATCTTCTCCAGCTGGTCCAGGCGCTCAAGTATGAGAACTTTAGTGATATCCAAGGAGGCCTGGAGCCAGGCAGCAAGAGAGACAGCCAAGGACTTTCTGATGACTCCACTCTGGGCAGGTTAGCTCATTTCTTATGTTAGGATATTTTTGGGCGCGGCTCTGGCTAGGAATCAGCTGTTGTTCTAAATCCACCTCATAAATGATGCCACAACGGCAATTCAGACTATTTTTCTCAGCATGCAGAAACAAGCTGCATGCATATCGGATTTTCCCTGGATTAGTGTGCCTGAATCAAACTGACTTGGCCTTTGCCCTTTGTTGTTGTTGTTTTCGGCGCAGCTCTCAAATCCTGACGGCCACATCTGGAGCCTTTACCTCAATGCACAAAGGCAAAGATGGAGCAGATGGCGATAATCTGGAGGTAACAAAGAGAACTGTGCTTGAGCCATGGCACGCAGAAGAAGGAAAAGCGAACTCATTTCTGCAAAATATTTATTTTTTAAAAGATCAGGAACACATAAATGATGAAACTTGAATTTTCTTTTGATATTTGATTAGACATTTGTTCAATTGGTTGGCTGATTAATTCCCTAATTAGGTGACTGTAGAATTTGCATATTTGCTCATTTGAATTCCAACTAATGAAGCTAGTAATTTGTCTACATGCTTCACATTGGGTACGTTCACTTGCAGGCGATAATTACATTGGAAACTAAATATTTCCAATATTCCGATTATGTAAAGTCTTGTTAACAAGCACAATGATCCAACTAATTGAATTGAACTGAATCGAAATGTCTTTATTTATATTGATTCAAAGTGGTGAAACACTGCATTCAACGTAATTAGACATTGCACTCCAAAGTAAACATGTTACAAAGACTTTAAAGACAAAAAAGAGAAAAGGCTATCAGCCTAAACAGGCAAAAAAAATTACACCTAGCCCAAGTTAGTATAGTACATTCTTTGATATGTATTTCTCCAGAAATCTATTATTCCATTTTCAATCGGATAATGGCCTGCATGTTAACATCGTCGGTGTTGTTAGGTGAATTAGTATACAGGCAAGACTGTAAAGGTCCTGTGTGTATGTTTTTATTACTACTACTTAAAAATCAAAATCAAGTACAATAATTGATCAGGGTGAGCAAAAAAGTGAACCGCAAAGTAGCAAGGCACGACTGTATTATTCATAATTCAAGATCGTCTTATTGTCATTAAAATAAAATGCTAATGAAATTTACTTTGCGTAAAGTGTTTATAAAAGAAGTTTAAAACGGGATTAAAAAATACTATATGCTGACTTTTATGTGTGACTATCACTACCTGACACAAAACAATATTTGGGTGTCTTATTTGCAGCAAGACCTGTGCACCTTCCTCATCTCACGTGCTTGCAAGAACTCCACACTGGCCAACTACTTGTACTGGTAAGTGTGAACGTGCTTGTGAACAACCCAACTATGCTCAAAGTCTTTAACTCACTCATGTCTTTTATTCAGGTATGTTATTGTGGAATGCGAGGACCAGGACACGCAGCAGAGGGATCCCAAGACCCACGAAATGTACTTGAACGTCATGAGAAGATTCAGCCAGGCTTTGCTAAAGGTCTGTCAAAGCTGCACTCAACTGCAGGAAAACTTTTTTGCAGCCAACGCTGTCTCTGCTCTCCAGGGCGATAAAAGCGTGAGGGTCATGCGCTCGCTTTTAGCTACCCAGCAGACCTTCGTAGATCGACTGGTGCAGTTGATGAAGGCTGTGCAGAGGGAGAGCGGCAATCGCAAGAAGAAGGTGAGTGGATCAGGAGGACATATCTACAAAGTAAAAATAACTCCTGAGGTATAGGTTTATTGGTTTCTCTGACTCAATCATGTTTCTCCCTTGAGTTGAATACATCGTAATTGGTAACTTTATTCAAAGAAAATGTGTTGCATTTCTGCAAAGTATTTGTAATATTTCCAGCTGTTCATTCAACAGCTTCTCAAGCAGTTCAATTTATTATCTGCTAAAAATATTTTGGGAAAACTTCATGATCAAACAAAAATACTATACACTCAATAATTCAAAGAGGGACCATTCCTAAATGTTTTTCATTTAAATTTGGTACGGTACAGAATTCTTCATAGAAGATAAAGAATCTATCTTTGTGAAATTTTCATACCATACATTTGTATTCAGATATTAGTTGGTTAACAAGGAATCACCACGTTTCACACACTCTGTGGAATAAAAATACAGTGAACTTTGTTTAATGTGGGAGTTATGTTCCATAAAGGACCCGTGGTAGGCAAAATCCGTGAAGTAGAAATCTTTTTTTTAAACAATTACTAAACAATTCAAATTCAATGCTCTGTTACATTGAAACCATAGAACAATCTATTTTTAAGGTCCAAGCATTTATTTAACAAATAAAAGTACTCTATACTATAACTGAAAACATTTATTTATTCTCTGTTTAACCAATACCCTAATCTCTTGTTCTTTGCTTGGGTTACGTTTCAAAAAAGTCCTGCGATAGTCAAAACCCGCAAAGAAGAATCATGTATTTATTTATTAGATATCAATAACATATACTGTAATCTATGCACCGAAATAACAATTATAGATCTACAAATAAAACTACGGAACAAAGAATTGCAGTTTAATGAATGCTCTTCATGTCATTATACAGCAGTAATGTACAACTAAATGGGAGGGTACCCCTTTCCGTATAAGAAAGCGATATAGCTAGGGACCGGCTAGCTAGACGCTAGCAATGGGCATCCTTGGGTGAGCCAGGTCTTCGTGATAATTAAAATACAAGAGTCACGAATGAAGCAGTTTTGCACTAGTTGTAGCTCCAGGTCATTCGTTTTATGGGTAATTGATCTGGTGTTGGTGAGATACAGGTTCAATGGGGTGGCTTGTCAGAGTTGTTATGTAGCCTAGCAGTAGGCTGGACCGACAGCACCGCTATTGCTTTCTCTCTTGATGCCGCCTCAGTCTCTTACCGGACCTGATAACAATCCACGGAGCACTCAGTAGTGATCACCATTTCTTTGCGGTCTTCTGACTTTTTTCAAAGTCCGATTTAATTTATAACTCATTTTCAATTAAATGACCCACTACAATACCACCTATCGCCATGCTTCACAGTTTGTTTTGGGTGGACAGTTTGATATGTGCATACACCAGCCTATCACAGTTGAGTACACAGTCACGCCTACCCAACACACAGCCCACTGCGACCTGCACCCATAATAGCATTTGCTGTGTGTTTGCTGCAGAACGGAATGCACTGAGAAAATCAGTGAAGTATCTAAACCGCGAAAAGTGGGCCGCAATACAGCGAGTAATTACTGTACCTACTATTTGAGGGACTGTTTAGCCAATCAGAATACAGAAGAAATTGCATGAAGGAAATACATAAAGCAGTGGAATATCAATAACGTTATAGCGAGGGATAAATGTATATGACAATTGTGATTGTATGTGTTTGACTGTAATCTTTATGGGTTAACTATATAAAAGAGAATTTTTCATGAAGTAAGTGGAGTCAGCTGCTTTGAAGAATTTAGCAAGCACATCTTGACTTTCTGTGTGTTTAGACTGAGAGGCTACAAACGCTCCTAGCTGACAATGAGAAGGTGTACCTTTCGGAAATTGAGCCAATCCCGCTCCCATTGGAACCTCAGATCCGAATCCGTGGCATTGTGCCTGAGACGGCAACTCTATTCAAGGTATACCAATGCTCTTACTCATTTTTTGTAAAGCAGGCAGCTTAAATGCAAATCCATTTTTCTCACATCAGAGTGCATTGATGCCCGCCAAGCTGATCTTTAAAACGGAGGCCGCCACAAACTATCCAGTCATTTTTAAGCACGGCGACGACCTGAGACAGGATCAGCTCATTCTCCAGATCATCTCACTCATGGATAAAGTATATGTTCATGTTTTGTTGGGGGGGAAGAAGTTTGGGGGATGTTTTAACTTGATTTCTGTTTGGATAACATGTTCAGGGTTCGCACGGTTGCCTGACTACCTCAAATGCTTGAATTATTATGTTGTGTTTTCAAAGATTTCTTAAATTGAGATTTAGATTTAATTTGTTGGTCCCCTTCGAGAAATTCACTTCCACTAACTGCACAGGGGAAATAAAACAGGAATTGAATTACATTACTAAAAAACAAACGAAAAGAGTAGCAGAATGCCAAACACTCATGACAATTGGAACATGAGGGCGGGCTGATTGGATAGGTCAGTGGGGACTTGTTTAAAAGGGTAGTGGCAGAGGGGATCAGGCTTTTCCTGAGGCGATCCCACATAAATCTTATGGTTCTGTATCTGTGCCCTGACGGTATCGGGATGAAGTAACCGTGTAGTGGGTGACTGATATTCTGGGCTATTGTAGAATAGAATAGAATAGAATATACCTTTATTGTCATTGTTACAAATGGGCTAACATATTGTGACAACGAAATTGGGCATGACACTCCAGTTTTACACATTCATAGTGAGGTATGAGCAACAAGATAAAGGAACAGAGAAGATAATGTTATAAGACAAGGGGGATAAGGCTATAGTTATAATTTACATGGTATTTACACAAGAAATGTCGGCATGTGGGATGTTACATACAGGGTTGTCGTGATAACGTTGGTATCGTAACGGTTGTGCAATATTGCATTTGGTGCAAAGTCATCATAGTGCAAAAATAGTCAGCATGAAACAGGAAATGGTCAGACATTGTGCAATCTGAGCATTAAACGTAGTGCAGTCGACATGTGCAAGAACAAGACATGAGTAACATTATATTCGTATAAGGTAGTGTTGGCACGAGTTTTCAGGTTTTTTTTTTTTTGTGCGGTGTCTGTTTGAGCAGTTTGTGTTTACCACTTTGATGATGGACCTGCATTTTAAGTCTGAGAGGTTATATTTGAGTCTATATTTGTGAATCTGCAAAATACATGATTCTCACCAGATTTCCTCTTTTAGCCGTACTGGACAAATTGAATGATTGGCTTTGAAAGACCTTCAAAAGTACTCGGTTTTGGTCAAGCAAAAACTGTACAAACCCTGCATGTTACACACGCCAGTAACTTATATTGGCAGAGCTCAAACATTGTATTTTTTTTTCAGTTATTAAGGAAGGAAAACCTGGATCTCAAGTTGACACCCTACAAAGTGTTAGCCACCAGCACCAAGCACGGTAACTGTGGCACCCTCCTATAAGGAGAGTGTTGGCCAGTAGAGTATTTCATGGGGTTGTCTTTTGTTGTTTTTCAGGTTTCATGCAGTTTGTCCAATCTGTTCCGGTTGCTGAGGTGCTGGCAACTGAAGGCAACATTCAGGTCAGGACCATTCATGTTGTACTTGCTATCATTTCATTGTTATGCAAACAAAATCTTTTGGCATTGCATACCTGTCAACTTAGATATTTTAACCCATATTTTATTCCTGTTCTGATCGTTTTAAATTGTTTACATCGTATAGCAATTTTTGTATGGGAAAAAAAGAATATTCAGTTTTTTTTTTGTTTGACTGATCTCTTCTTGCCCATTTCAGCTCTAATCAACTCGGTCACTGGTAGCAGACGACAGTGTCATTGTAAATTGCTATTATTGTCACCGTATTCTGTGTAGTCTGTCATGTAAGTAAAGAGGTTCTGTTTGAAAGGATTATTAGAGGTAGATACTGGTCAAAACAAATTGCTTCCATTATTAAGTGATGATAAACCTTACAAACACAACGTGGCACCTATTTACTCAGAACTCGACAGACTGTGTAGAATAAAAACTGTAGCATCCACTATATATGAACATTGGCATTTTTACATCCATTTTACACGGAATTCTGAGTGAGGAATGAGGCTCTTTTTTGGACCTATTAATCAATCCAGTATGTAGTCTTTAAGGGAATTCCCATTCTTTTTGTTTCGACCTGATCCTTGAGTACGCCCCGTATGCTTACTTTCACAATCCTAACTAGTAGCTTCTTCAATTGTTACTCATACGTCTGAATTTGAAATCTAAAGGTAATGTCTGACAAATGCTGTGGTAAAACGATCACCAACAAAACTTAAGGAACCTGAACTGTTTTATAGGGAAGAATGGACAAATATTTCTGTTTTTAGATGTGCAAAACGCATAGAGAAATACCCATGGAGACTTGTGGCTTTTGAAAAAGCACAAGAAAAAGGAGAATTAAAAAGTATTAACTCAAAAGGAGCAAATATTTTTGTAACGTCAACTTTTCAATGTTTTATGTGTTAGGGGGTGCGCGGGAAGGTTGCGTAAATACTTGCAGGTATGGCGTTGATGAGTTAAAACCTGCTGAACCCACTTTGTCTACTTGCTTCAGAGCTTTTTCAGGAAGCATGCCCCCAGCGAAAAGGGGCCCTACGGCATCAGCGCCGAAGTGATGGACACCTATGTAAAGAGTTGTGGTGAGCCTGTTTTCTTTGTTTGTTTTAAAAGTTTTGGGATGAGTTGCAAAGTTATATTGATTTCTGCAATTCAGCCGGATACTGCGTCATCACGTACATCCTGGGTGTAGGAGACCGGCATCTGGACAATCTGCTCCTGACCAAAACTGGTACTGTAACTTTAAATCATAAATGTCAAACTCATGGTCCGTGTGTCAAATATGGCCTGCCACATCATTTTATATGGCCCACAAGACGATGCAGAGAGAAGCGCAAGAGTAAATTGAACATCAAACAATGACGTTTTAAATATGTCGAATTCCTGTCCACCTCAGCCAATTGCTCCTCTTACTAACTATTGCAATTACCCTTATTATCTGATAATTAACCTTGCAAACATAACGTGGCACCTATTTACTCACAGCAAGACGGACTATATGGAATACAATCAAAGATAAATTGTGTTAAACTGGTATATTTTATTTACCAAGCAAACAACACAAAGTATTACAGTATTTCAGCATATTAGCACTTTCCCTATTGATACTAAAATAATCCTTATTAAGGCCACAATGGGCAAGACGAAATTGGTCTCATGCAAAAAAATGTTTTCCCCATTAGAAATTGTTCTATGGCATACAGAATTTGTATAAAATAAGGGCTACATATATAGGTTGACGGGCAAGAGGCCGCCAAAGCCAGGTGCCACTCCCAAAGCTATATTTCCAGACTACTCTTAATCAACCAGAGAACATTGAGGAAACCCATCTTGATATTATATTACTTAAAATAAAAGTCACAGAAGCGCTGTTCAAGGCAATACGATAAATAAAACAAATTAAAAATGGCACCTCACAGAAGTTTAAGGCATCTTTAATTAATTTTTATAATAGGTATAAAATCAAACAGCAGGTAAACATTTTCGTGAGAAAATGCAAATAAAAGCAGACTTTAAATCATTAAATCAATTATTTAACATTAAATTAAAAATGCTTGACTTTGAATGTTTTTTTTTTTCAAGGTTTGAAAAGTGTTTGGATTTTGGGTTAAGAGCTTGTCAATGCTTGAAAAGGTTGGCGTGTTTCGGCAGTCTGACTCGATAGACCACGCATTAAATGAAGTAAAATAAAACAATTTTGCGAAAATATGATGCTGATATTGCTTTCTGTTGGCTTCGCTTTGCCATTGCATTTCTTCTCCCTTCCTGATTCACGGCAGCTGACATTAGTTTGTATGGCGGTGTCATATGAAGCGTCTTCGCAACAGGGCTATGGATTTGATTCACAATGGATTACGTATTTCTTTTGGTAAAGGATAAATTGAAAAAATGGTTTTGAAAACCCTTGAAAGTGCTTGAATTTGCCCATGACAAAAAGGTGTACGAACCCTGATATGAATTAGTTTTTATATGTTGTTTTTGTCAGTTTCCTGTCAGCATGAAACTGTACTGTACACTGATGTGGAGAAATTCAATTTTTTTTTTTTTTTTTTTTTTTTTAATTAAATGCATAGTTGATAAACATTACAGGAGATGAAAATTGAGGGGAAAAAATAATAATGTTTTTATAATTGAATCTTACATCGTTGAATTATAATTTAATTGTGAACCTCCGAGAACACGCCCAGCCCTCCAGATATGGCACACTTTTATGGCATTCATTTACTAGTCCTGGCCCCTGTGAGAGTGTTTTTTTTCTACTGTATGGCCCCTGGGCTAAATGAGTTTGACACCCCTCTTTTAAACGTTTTTTTTTTTTTTTAAATAATAATCACTCATCCATTTTTTGTTTTTGTCCACCAGGCAAACTCTTCCATATCGACTTTGGTTACATCCTGGGTCGCGATCCCAAACCGCTTCCACCACCCATGAAATTGAGCAAAGAGATGGTGGAGGGCATGGGGGGCATGCAGAGCGAACAGTACCAGGAGTTCCGCAAGCAGTGTTATACGGCCTTCCTGCACCTTCGCAGGTATTCCAACCTGATCCTCAATCTCTTCTCCCTCATGGTGGACGCCAATATCCCCGACATCGCCTTGGAGCCGGACAAGACGGTCAAGAAAGTGCAGGACAAGTTCCGGCTGGACCTTTCGGACGAGGAAGCCGTGCATTACATGCAGAGTCTGATCGACGAGAGCGTGGGGGCCCTCTTTGCTGCCGTGGTCGAACAGATACACAAGTTTGCTCAAGTAAGTGGCTTCTTACTTGAATTTATTCTTTGACAATTAATTTCAAATAGGGGTGGGCGTATCATATTCAAAAATGTGGCCAGAGCCATGGGAATTGAGACTTATCCTTTTTTTCTTATTTTCTTTTATGAATAAATATAGATGCAGGTTTGTCTATTTAAATCAAGTCATGTTTATTTGTATAGCCCTTAATCACAAGGAGTCTCAAAGGGCTACACAGACCACAGATTATTGCAAACTACTGACTATTATTACACCATCCCCTGATCTAAAACCTACATGAGGGCAAGGAAAAACTCAAAACCTCAACATGAAAAAAAATGAATAAACGAAAAGCCATCTTAAAAAAGTGGGTATTGAGCTTCATCCTAAAAATATCAGGGGTCCCCTACTTACGAACATTCGAGTTACAAAAAACGGTCGATACGAACATTTTTTCGGGATGTCGGAAAATATCAGGACATTGCTGTAAGTTAGATTTTGTATTGTTTGCACCTGGACAGTGCTTCTTTCCGCAGCTACCGGCGTGTGGTGCTGTGAGAGGTCACCCAGCATCCACCTGGAAGAAAAAAAATACACTTCCTCTTCTTAGTTCGTGTATAAACATTCTATACTGTATCTCCAGCACACTAAGAACTTTGACATTTTTATTTTTTAATATCTTGTGCATCTATTCAATATGGTTGGTGTAAAGATGAGGAGAGCCGTTTCATTTGAAAGCAAAGTGGAAAATAAAGCTTGATGCGGTTGAGAAAATGGTTGGATCGCCTTTTTTCGGCTACTTTTTACCACAGAGGAGGAAGTAGGCTAACTCTTGAAGTCCATCTTTCAAAAGTAAGTTAAACTTAACTTTATTTATCTTTTGAGCATATTTTATTAACTGTTTATTTTTTGGACAAAAAATATAGGTTACTTATACAAGCCTTAATGGGCAGCACGGCGGCGCAATGGTTAGCGCGTGCGTGGCACAGTTCTGAGGTCGTGGGAACCTCCTAAGTGGGTTCAAATCCAGCTCCCGGCCTTACTGTGCGGAGTTTGTATGTTCTCCCCGTGCTTGCGTGGGTTTCCTCCGGGCACTTCCTCATACATTCCAAAAACATGCATTTCAGGCCGGTCCAAATTGTCCCTAGGTGTGACTGAGCGAGTGAGTTGTCTGTCTGAGTTGTCTGTCTGAGTTGTGTGCCCTGCGATTGGCTGGCAACCAGTCCAGGGTCTCCCCTGCCCACTGCCCGATGATTGCAGGGATGGGCTCCAGCATCCCCGCGACCCTACTGAGGATAAGCGGTGCAGCTGATGAGATGAGATACAAGCCTTAAACATACTTATACAAACCTTAAACATATCAAATATAGCACTGAAGCAACTTACGAACAAATTTAACTTACAAACGATCTTGTTCGTTAGTAGGGCAGCTTCTGTATTACTATAGTTGTATATTTTGTGGTATTTCTGTAGCATTCCTTCTTTGCTTTTAAAATAAAGCAAAAAAATATATTTGATCCCTTTTTTAAGCGCTACTTTGATGTTTAGTTTTTAGTAATTTTGTTGTATTTTTATATTCTTTCTCTTGTCATTGGCACTGTACAAAAATAATTGTTTTTTTTTTCCCCCGCATGTGTTCAGTATTGGCGAAGGTGAACTGTTGGATGTGGCCGAACTCGCTGGACTGAAAAAAAAAAAACCCCAACAACTACTCGGCGAGGATTGGCGTCGTACTTTTTAAATCCTGTATAAATCATGTGTGTTTGCTAATGAATAGTCCAATTAAATCTTCTTTTAAACCGAGGCATTGTGTAAGCATTTTGTAAACCATGTACACTATGATGTAAGCAATGACTATTCTATGCATTGCACATCAGCGCTAGCCAGGTCGGCGCTGCAAATGAGAATCTGTTCCCAACAACAGTTGAAAGAAAATAAATCTGGATTATCATATATATCAATATGGAACACTTTGACTGTGCTTCAAGTGAAGGAAATGCTAAGTCATATTTAAAGGAGCAGTGATGGATTCACAAGATGTTTTCAAAATGATGCATCTAAGTTAGTTATGTAACCCACTGCTACTTTTAGTACAACTACATACACTACTTCCTTCTTTAGGAATTTACTCAGCAGGTATTCATGTGGTTTGTCAAGATGCCAGCTTAGGGTGCATAATTTCCCCCCTCGTTTCCATCTTCTCATATCAAATTTGTGCAAGCATTTAAAATATTAAAAATGTATTCTTATTGATAAAACAAGTCTTGCACATTGATGTTAATCTATCTATCCCTTTTTTGGATTAAGTTTCGTGTATGTTATTATAGTCTTCTCTTATTTTCAATGTGTTTTCAATTAATTTTCTTTGGTGTGTAACATTCAATGAATTAAGTCCGGCTGTTTTCACGGTTCATGGATCCCTTAACTGCCTGCGTCGTCAGGGAACCACTGAGGACACAACTCTGGACAACTCTCTACTGCTGATGGTTCCTGTCCTGAGTTTGCGTTTTTTGTGGGTCCAATTTGCCATCTGATGTGTGGTGTTATGCACTGTTTTGTTTGTCACATGGGCTATACAGGTGATCCCAAGACATTTCTTGGCCTGGATTTTCCTTCTCAGCTTCGTTTTGAGAATCAATGTCTTGCAAGTGACGAGGAAGATGCATGAGTCCAATCTTTGATTTCACTGCAATGTTTTTTTTCTCTCGAAACACGATTGGTTGTGTATTAAAAAACGTTTTAGTCACAAATACCACTCAAACATAATGACAACCATCCAAAAAGTGTGCACTTGCAGTATAAATGCTTTATAAAGAAAACATTTTCCATCCGTCAGATTATAAGACATTGCATTGCTCACGTTTCTGCTACTCGTTGGTATTTGATGTATTTCCTGTGCTACTGTGTAGATTGTTGTGCAAACCTTCAAAATTGAATGGTAATATTGATGCAAACACATAGGAAAGATTTATTTCATGCCAGATGGTGGCATCCTGAGACAGTTCCCAAAAAAATTCACCATCAGCCGGATGAGAAACAAAGCGCAACTCATAGAACAGAAGCGAAACGATATACACACGCGATAATATCATGTAGTAATGGAGGGATGTCAAATCCATTTTAGCTCGGGGGCCACAGGGTAGAAAAACCATTATCACGGGGCCCAGTCCAGACTAGTAGAGCAATGGCATACATACATACTATGCCTTAGCTGGAGGGTCTTTTCAGAGGCTCATAATTAATTTAGGATTCAGCGACATAAGATTTGATTATAAAACAACTATTCAGGATTTTTTTCCAATATTTTTTCATTCACCAAGATGTATTCTCATGTAGTGTTTATGGCTTGTACAGGGACAACAAACCAACTCAACCAATGGAGCAAACAAGAGCACTGTTTACAGTATGTCTAATTTTGGTCTTTTTATTTGTAAAATCATTTTTGCTACAATTCATGCATGGAGAGAAAAAAGACATGTCTTGGACACGACCTAGGAATGGAGAAGTACATCTTTGAGTGGTCTGAAGCCAAGATAGATATGGATAGGAGTGTCTCGGCTAAGTGTTAGTTTGCAAGCTCTCAAGATTGCACAAGCCAGCCAAAGAAATATGAAGGCTTTACTGCTTCCATATATTGGGAAGCCCACACATCTCTCTCCCCACCCACTTCCTCCAGCTCATCCGACGGGATCCCAAGGCGTTCCCAGGCCAGCCTAGAGACATAGTCTCTCCAGCGTGTCCTGGGTCGCCCCCGGGGCCTCCTGCCGGTGGGACATGCCTGGAACACCTCCCGAGGGAGGCGTCCAGGAGGCATCTTTATCAGATGCCAGAGCCACCTAAACTGGCTCCTCTCAATGAAGAGGAAGGACAGATTGGGGTCAGATGTGACACCTACATAGAGTCCCACCTGGATGACTAAGCTTCTCACCTTATCTCTAAGAGAGAGCCCAGACACCCTGCGGAGGAAACTCATTTCAGCCACTTGATCATGTTCTTTCAGTCATAACCCACAGTTCATGACCGTAGGTCAGGGTAGGAACGTAGATCGACCGGTAGATCGAGAGCTTTGCCTTTCGGCTCAGCTCCCTTTTCACCACGACGGACCGGTACAGGGTCAGTATGACAGTAGAAACTGCACCGACCTGTCTGTCAATCTCTCGTTCCATCCTACCCTCATTCGTGAACAAGACTCCAAGATATTTGAACTCCTCGACTTTGGAAAAAATGTCATCCCCAACCAGGAGGGAGCATGCAACCCATTTCTGGCTGAGTACCATGGTCTTGGACTTAAAGGTGCTGATCCCCACTTTACACTCTACTGCGAATCGCTCCAGTGAGAGCTGGAGATCATGGTCTGAGGGAGCCAACAGCACCACATCATCTGCAATAAGCAGTTTTGCAATGCTGAGGCCCCAAAACCAGACTCCATCCCCACCAAGGCTGCGCCAAAAAAATTCTGTCCATAATAGTTTTGAACAGAATTGGTGACAAAGGGCAGCCCTGGCGGTGTCCAACTCTCACCGGGAACGAATCCCACTTACTGCCGGCAATGCGGACCAGACTGTGGCACCGGGCATACAGGAACCACACTCCTGAAGCACCCCCTCACAGGACCCCCCGAAGAACACGGTCGAATGCCTTCTCCAAGTCCACAAAACACATGTAGGATAAAAAAAACTCCCATGCACCCTCAAGGACCCTGCAGAGGGTATAGAGCTGGTCCAGTGTTGCACTGCCTGGACGAAAACCACACTGCTCCTCTCGAACCTGAGATTTGACCTCCTGGCGGACCCTCCTCTCCAGTGCTCCTGAATAGACCTTACCAAGGAGGCTGATGTATATGTTTCCTCTATTTCTTTTATTACGTCGGCCTCAATGCGACTTTTATGGTAATTTCGAATTAGTGACTTTCAGACTAACGTGCTACTTCTAGGTGTCAGTAGTCTGCAGGGTAATGTTATTAGTTTTTCAATGAAGTAATTAGTAACTGTAACATTACTTTTTTACAGTAATGCGCAAAACACTGCCATACCTGTCAACCTCCACGGCTCCATGCCCTTACAAACTGTCGTACTTTCCCTTACAAAATAATCTTACACCATATTTATTTTTCAAACGTTTTTATTTATGAAGTTTAACATGTTATATTGTACATGTGTTTTGTCATATCATCTATATTGTTAATTAACATTTTGTTGTGAGATACTGAGTTGCTCGACATGAATGAGGTTTATTATAAAAAAACTTCAAAAATTAAGTAGCTTGGACGTTCACTGGAGAAGGAAAAAATACATGCAAATAGAATTAAGTAGAATAATACATTATCTTATTCAAATTATTAATTCATTTTCTGGATTAAATTATTGTTTGGTGATATACTGATTAAAGGGATAACCAAAAACCTGTCTTTTTTCATTTTATCCTTTTATACTTCCTCTTTTTCTTAACATCAATTGTTTGTTTGTTTGTATATGATTCAAATTGAATCTTTTCTTCCGGCGCCGTCACGAATGGCAGCCACTCCAGCAGCTCCCGTGTTATTTTCGATTGTTCTCGATTGTTCTCAGCTCAGGGATGCTGCTGGAAATGTGAATTTCCCTTTGGGGATGAACAAAGTATCTATCTATCTATCTATCTATCTATCTATCTATCTATCTATCTATCTTTATACAACATAGTAATTTGTAACGGCGGCGCAGTGGTAAGCGCGTGTGCAGTACAGTTCTAAGGTCTTGGGAACCTCCTGTGTGGGTTCAAATCCAGCTACCGGACTTACTGTGCGGAGTTTGTATGTTCTCCCCGTGCTTGCGTGCGTTTCCTCCGGGCACTCCGTTTTCCTCTCACATTCCAAAGACATGCATTTCAGGTGGATTGGCCGGTCCAAATTGTCCCTAGGTGAATGAGCGAGCGAGTTGTCTGCCCCTGTGTGCCCTGCGACTGACTGGCAATCAGTTCAGGTTGTCCCCTGCCCATTGCCCGAAGATTGCTGGGATGGGCTCCAGCACCCCCGCGACCCCACTGAGGATAAGCGGTGCAGCTAATGAGAGATGAGATGCATCAAAGCAAGTGAGCCGTTTGTGAGCCTAGTCTCTTTAATGAGTTGAGCCGAAAAAGCCAGTTCTCTAAAAAGAAACAGACTTCCTTTCACTACACAACTCGAACTCGTTTGACTTGATTGATTTGCCGTTTCGTGATAGTCTGTGTATACCGGATGGTACCCATCATTGACAAATTTGCGGTTTTCCGTACAGATTTTCTTGTACGTCGTACACGTCTTAAAATGCATAATAAACGTACTTTGTACGGCAAAAACGTACAGGTTGACAGGTATGCACTGCTCACAGGCCACATAAAATGACGTGGGGGGCACGTTTGGCCCGCAGACCATGAGTTTGAGAATTTATGGTGACGTAGCATCTAATGCGTTTCGTTTGAAACCGCTTATACTGGTTACTAACCAGTGGTTAATGTATTCCGCGTTCTGTCGTCGTGGACGTGCCAGATCCGCCTCCACCATCGACAGCAGCCAATCACGTAGTGCCATGTTGGGGCACAGCGGCCAATCGGAAGACGAAGAGCCGCTTAGCCGAATTCAGGACGACCAGCAGTGACGCAGCTTTCAGACTGAAAAGATTGCGCGCGCACGTGCACGCGCAGCACGCAAGAGCTACGTACGCTTTCGAACACCTACTGCCTCCCTGCCTGCTCATTTGCATAGCGACTTCCGCCCCTGCTGGACGTGCGCGTCCCCGCCTAAGCGCGCGTGTGCACGCGTCGGCCGGCTAACTATCGGCGATGGCTTGCGATTCGCGCCGACACCTCTGCATCATCTCCGGGTTTTTTTTTACAATGAGCCCCGGAATCGAATAAGGAACGGAAGGAGGCAGCAATCATGCGCCTCCATAAAAATCAGAGGAGGAAGTGTTTTATTTTCTTTGCAATAATTGGGTTTTGTGGCCAAGAGGAGGCTGATCCGGACCTACGTGTTTTTACTACATGGAAGTAGAGCACTACTTGGCAACAACCCGCCGGATTTTACACTCGGTTCAACGGTTTGGACTTTCTTTTTGGGGGAGGGCCGGTTTGGGATTCCTGCACATAAGTGCTCCCTCCTCACCAAGCGCCTTCCACGATCAGATGCGTTATTCAGTTGATAGCTTATTTGATGCGGAATGCTACACTCCAAGTACCTGTGGAAGCTTTTAGGTTCACGCGTGGGACGTTTTGCTAACATTATGAGTGCTCGGAAACTGTCCGCCGCTTGCGAATCGTTTCCCAAAGATTGAATCCGGCCCGTGGCCCCGACGCTTTATCTCACAGCCGGTTCGGATCTTCTCCCACCCGCCCACACGATGTGCAGCATCCCCGCGGTGCTGATTATGTTGCTGCGTGGACTCGTCATCTTTGCAGTACCAGGCTCCAATTCGGCCGATACTGGAGATGGAGTCACCTCAGGTAAGCTCCACTCAAGCCATGCCCCCTCCTGCTAACGCACCCCCCCCCAATGGGGATACCTTTAGGTCAGGGGTCGGAAGGGAATCGTTTTGACTCAAGGAGCCATAAATGCAAAAATTTTAGGCAAGGCAAGTTTATTTGTATAGCACAATTCATAAAGAAGGCAATTCAAAGTGCTTTACAGAAATGGCAGACAGGTTAAAAACACACAATAAAATACATTGAAAATTTAAAATGTAGTTTTTACAATGCATTCAAACCACAGATAAAACATAATAAAATGAATGAATTGAAATAAGGTAAAAGTGAAGAGTGCAGAAAGAACCCTTTCAGTTGTATGCACAGTTGAACAGATTTGGATTTTTTTTACTGGATTTCAAGGCAAAATCCAACAAATCTGCTAAACCTTATCTCCAGACAAATGCCAATTCTTTAATGCATTTAATTTCATTGTATGACATTTGATTTTTCATAACCCATCTGGGGGGACAAGAATATAGCAGTGAAATCAAATATCAGACTCATGGAAGCGCTGGTTACTTCCATCTTTATCGTTACACGTGCAGTTTTGCCACGTCAAAAACACGATTGGTTGGAAAAGTCTTCAAGAAAAAGGATCAGCACTAATTGCAAGGTGTCACCACAAACATCACTATCAACCACCAGGAGCTTCAACCTGTCACCAAATTTGAATGTCTTGGTCCTGTCATGTCAGAAAAGGGGTCAGAACCAGAGTATCATGGCCGGGATAGCTCAAACCAGCTGCACTTACCAGAGATAAAGACATCTGGAGAAACATAACAATGAAATTAAATTAAAGATCAGACGCGCAATCGCTAGTTACTTACATCATAGATTCTCACAAAAAAAAGCTGGAAAATCAAATCTATACCATGAAGATTCAATGTTACAATGTTACAGGAAGTTTCTCGTCATCAGATACATAGCTCATGTGACAAACGAGTGCGCAACACAATCATTAGGCACATCGGTCCCGACGAAGAACTGTTGTCAACTGCGCGCAGACGAAAAATTGCAGTTGCATTCACAATATCATCAGGACTGGTCAAGATTTTTCTCCAGGGCACTGTCCAAGAAGGCAGGAAGAGAGGAAAACCCCCAAAAAACTGGGCAGACAACATCAAGGAATGGACTACTACAAACTTTGCCCCCAAAACAGTACTGTATAGGAAAGATCTACCGTGGGGAAAATTGTCCTGAGTTGCATCTTCGTGGTGCTCTGACGACTGAGGTGGCTAAGGGATCTGTGAACTTTAAATAATGTTATAGCCTGTGTCTATCCCACCTAAAAAGTTTCTCTCTCCGGCAGTTACTTTCAATCATTGAAGTTCATTTTGACTCTCATTTTGTCATGAATATTAGTTTAAAAAAAGGTGCGAGCAGAGGTCTTTAATAAAAATGCTACAAAATATTGCAAACCAGAGGGATATACAGATATGTTCACCTTCAACTTTACGACGTGGTCACAGTTCCAAGACGGAAATGTAGTAGTAATTATTCGTCCTCCATTTCGTTTTGCAGATGCAAATCTTCACAACTTTGCAATCAACAAACACCCCTCTTAAGAATCCACCAGCTTGTCATTGATCGTTTGTCATTTTTTCATAACTTGCGCAAATTTCATTCTTGAAAAAATATCCAGGAAATGGTAAAAGGCAAATGCCACACATGCATGTGTGTTCTGATGCATCTCATTGGCTAAAATCACGGAAAAAAATCGAATTATATTTCTTCTTAACAGCCTTAAAGCTAGGAAAGTGGTAGAAATGCGGTATTGCACTCAAGTGCTCACGTGTTAAAATAGTGATTTTTAACTCCGAGCCGGATGTACTAATGAAAAGAGCCACACCAAATCTCGACCCGTTTTACTCTTAAACCAATTCGTTATCCACCTAAAATGCTCAACATGCCTGCAACCAGCACCTGTACCCAAGCCTCCTCATGTCAACCTGTGAGGAACTTTGCAACTCTGGAGTTGGGTTAACCATGCTAAATATGTCAAAACAGACTGCTGGCACGCCTACAGCTGCTTCAGATGGCAAGTGGCCACATGACAATGCTGCCAAGTGCCAAGGAATAACAATTTATCCTACATGTGAGTGGCACACGTGAAGGAATCTTCAGAACAGGCCGACCCTGTAGGCGCTTCTGGGGATAGGACAGACGTGAGAATCCCCACCCAAACACCTGGGGCGGCACGCAAATATTGGCAGAATGAGAGTCTGACGTTTAAAATGCTAATGTAGAAGTGTTTGTTGGTATATATATTTCAATATCACGCCGCAGGCTTGTTTGCTCACTGCATAAGCTCGGTTTTTGACATATAACATTGACAAGATTGGGAAGACACCAGAAAACTGGAAGAACCGGAGAACTTTAAGGCAAAGATAATCTTTTCTGGGATTCTCACAACGCTGTTGGGATTTTGCCGTTTCAAAAAAAAAACTTCGTACACGTTTTTCAAGATATTTGAGATGCAAAGAGTTATGCAATTATTTTAGCGTCAAGCTAGCACACAGTGCAGACCATGTACAAATCTAGCAAGAACTCTTAACCTCAAATCAAGTAATTACATGCAACAAAACACCCTGATAAAGCATATATTCTTCATCCATTTCACTGAAACACCATTGTTTACAACTTTGCTTTGACATGTACGAGGCACGAATTTGCGTGGAATGTAGCACCTGTGAATTTTTGGAGCCACTGCCAAGGATTGTTTCAGCAGTCGATCACGCACTTGTCCTTCTCCTAGTGTGAGAACAAATTTCTGATCCCTGTCCTTTGGACAATGCGGCGTCAGTGCCCGCGGGCACACTTGTGGCGTCAGCTCGCCTTGGGCCAACGTGGAGTACAAAGCGAGTCCTTGTGTGCACGTCATGCCTGCTTTTTAAACGGATTGGTGCCGTTTTGTATTCCAGACTCGCGTCGGGCCGATGTGTTTGGCCGGGAAAGCCGTGATCATGCTCCTGTTTTGCCTCATGAGGCAAGTGGGTTCAGCAGCGACATCACCATGAACGTAGTGTCCTTGGATTTAATGGTGATTTGAACAAACAATGCTCTTTCCACGAGCTGCAAGACTCTTTCAGTTCTTGGAAATCAGCCTAGAGGACGATGGTCTTACTTCCGTCACGTTTGGAACGACTGCCACTTGCAGCTTGTTGTATATAAGTGACGCGTTGCAATAACATGTTCAAATAGGTTTTCCAAGTGAAAGAGGTTTTTTTGACAGTTCTTGCATAGGGTTCTCCCTTCATATTTTCCACCAGCCGGCTGACTAATGTTAATTTCCTACGATGGAATGTCATTCTTCTCGGGTTTCAAATTTTAATACAAAGTCACCATGTACAGTTAGCACCAGGCTACATCAGACTGTTTGGAGCAACCCAGGTTGGTCACACATAAAAGGTGTTTATCCTCTCGTTGGCAGTGTGCCACCCTTGACTGCCGCCGCCGCACTTGGTGGGGAAAATACATTAACTGCTAGGCTGTGGCTGATACCCCACATAAAAAAGGTGGTTTTCAAGTTTGCTCCTATCGAGTCCGGGCAAACTGAACACGATGGAGAGATTTCGTAACGTCAAAGGCAAAAGATTCCCATGCATTTGTCATTGCTTTAATGAAATCAAACATTTTAAGAGCACCTGTTCATCTGGTCCCTAAGACTTGTCAGCCTCACACAGGAAGAACCCTACTCTGTGCCCTTCACAGACACCTGAGCTCTCTCCGGCAGTGAGTTCCGGTCCCGCGTTTCATGTTGGTATAAAGTATGTGAGGCTGTGGCCAGCTCGAGCCCGTCAGGGACTTTCCAGTGTTGTGGGCACCGCTAAGGGAGGTGTGAATTTCCTTGGCGTGCCTTCCGTCGTTGTTAACAGTCCGACCTGTGCTTCTTACCAGCAGGTCAACGAGAAGCAGGACTGCTTTGTTATCATGCAAAACCGAAAGCTGAACCGCTCCTGGAGTACCGAGTTCAAAGATCTAAGCTGTAAATGGGTCACCACATTCACTTTCAGAGGATTAATAATAGGAATTATGTTTCCGACTTGACCTGCTATCCGTTTAATGTCCTTGTGACTTGAATTCTTCTGAAACCGTCAACAGTTGTGCTGACACACACTTTCAGTCTACAGATGTTATATTGGAAAATCAAAACGTCAAAGACGCAGACGCTTCAATATTTTAGGCAACTTCATACCTCAGCTCTTTACGGCATTCCAGAAATGCCATCCGACTGGATCCGTACATGAACACAACCAATATAATGATGAACAGCGCCTCTCCCTTTACTCTTTTGTGTTGCAGCCCATCCCACCCGAAAACATTTCAGAGATTTTTTTTAAAAATGTTCTCATGTTTTTAACCAAGTGTAATGGAATGTTTGTCCTTTTGGTCCACAGCAGGATCACAACAATGAAAGATCGCTGGTTTCCAATAACCTCGCATAACCTTGCCATGTGACCTGTGCTCATTTGATTCCCTATCGGAGCGGTTTGTTGCCAATTCTTGACACTAGCAGCCCATTGGCAGGCTTTCTTTCTTTCTTAGGCCAGCCATTATTTTCAGAGACCGTGCAAGTGAACTAAAGATTCCGTACCAATAGTCTGGCAGGTTTTCCCAAAGCGATACGAATATGGTAAATCCTGTGTTTAGGGAGCTGTTATTCAAACGTTCTAGAGATTCCTGACCGCAGAGAATGTCTCCTTTTCAGGAAGTTTCTTACTGACCTTACACTCGAGTTAAACCCTCCGTCTTTTTTTTTCGCTTTAAAAAGGCCAAACGGATTAGCGATTATTTAACAGTGTTTTGAGGCACCCGGGGGAAACGTAGGTGCACACAGGGCTTTCGGATTTTCCATGAAAAGTGAGACGGAAACGAGGGTTATATCTTATGGACACCCAATTTTTTTGCTGGCCAGTTGTATCTCTGGGGTTGTCACGTCTGAGTTTAGGGACGGCCGTGGTCCTTTCGGAACCATGTCCGTTACGGACTATCCTGCATACACTCTTAAGTAATGTCCACTTTTAAGAAGGTCCGCTGGTGTGCAAGCAAAGGAGACCTTAAGATGTTATTTAAAGGTTCTGTTGGTAGTACAAAAATCATGCATGGACATGCTCCCTCATATCTTTTAAAATTTAATTCCCCCTATGTTCCGGTCCAGAGCCTTCGCTCTGAAACTGCTGGTCTACCAAGAGCAAAGAAGAGATCCGCAGGTTCAAGAGCGTTCTCCATTCGGGCCCCGGTGCTGTGGAATGCTCTTCCCCCCGAGATTCGATCTGAAAGCCCATTGGAAATGTTTAGATCTAAGGTTAAAACACACTTCTATTCTATAGCATATGAATAACCTAGATTTTATGTTGACAATATCTGTGTATTATTTTTTATTGCAACATCCATTGCAGCCTGGTCATCCTCAAGGTTTCTTCATTTTCTTCATGTTGAGGTTTTTGAGTTTTTCTTTGCCCTCGTGTAAGTTTTAGATCAGGGGACAGTGTATTAATAGTCTGTGGTTTGCAATAATCTGTGGTCTGTGCAGTCCTTTGAGACTCTTTGTGATTAAGGGCTTTATAAATAAACAGAACTTGACTTGACCTGTTGTTGTTAGGCTCTCACAATTTGTCGGATGGGAACCTGCCATGTTTAAAATAACTCCATGCTTTCCAATTTTGGAGTCCTTTGGGACCGGCTGTTTTGATATTTTTTCTAAATGTGAGTCGCCCTCCCCCATTCCCTGCCACCTCCTCTGACGGAATGAGGGTCACTCGCAGTGACTTCCCGTCACATAATTCCTCATCAGTATCCTTCAACACACAAACAAAAGAAAACACCCTGGAAGGGAAGGCTTGTGCTGTCATAGTTGGGAATTTCAAGAACTAAAGACTGTCAATGTAAATGACAACTAGTTAAACATATCTCAGAATTTCCTTTATTCTCAAGCTTCAGAAGATATTTCTGGAAGAGTTTGTGAACAGAATTAGATCCAAAAGAAAAGGAAACGGAAGGAAAATTGACAAAAAAGGGCTCACTGGTACTTTTAATTTTCATTGGTTGGAAGAAACACGGCTGTGCTTTCAAGGTGTAAAAAACGTTTGAATTTCGGGTGAAGTGCTTGTAAATGTTTGAAATTGTGGCCATGTATCCTGGCATTGTGACTCGATATACTACACATTAAGTGAAAAAAATAAAATAAGAAAGTATCCTAAAAATGATGCCGATAAGCCTGTTCTAGTGGCTTTCCTTTGCCGATGCATTTTTGCCTACCTCGTGACTGACAGCAGCTGGCATTAGTTTCTGTGACGTTTTCACCTGAATTGCGTCGTGCCCAGGAAGACAGGTGAAAAAAAACGAGTTGTTAGGAACAATAGAAATTGTTAAATTGTCCTTGAATGTGCTTAAAAAGTGCTTGAATTTGCCATGAAAAGGGTATACGTACCCTGAAAAAACACATAAAGGATGAAAACAATTATAGCAGATTTGTCTCACAATATGGCAGATCATGGGGGGGACACGATTTTGTGGCCGTGTTATGTCATTACAGTTTAACCATCACATCTGATTTTCTTCACATCTGATGGGTTGACACTGGTGCTCAAATGACACGGATAGATGTATAAAAATTTTCATTTTTTCAAAGATCATCCTCTCGAACATAACTGATAATTCTGAGCAGGACTTTTGGGTGTTTGTAGCGTGTAAACATCCGAGCGTTATAAGAGCCTCCCTGTCTACAAGTCAAATACGGCATTACATATTCCATATTATGTAACTGTTACTTTCAATGCAAGCTCCTGAACATCTTGTGAAGCAGCTTCATTGTGTAACGTCTCTGTTGCTCCTGGGGAAACTCGTTTGCTACCAAGGAAGTAGCTGCAGTTTCCATGTCTGCAAGACTCATCCCAAAGTTAGCCATGGCACGTATCCAGCCAAAGTTCTGCTTCTTAAGAGGCTTGCCGAGCTCGATCCTGACCTGTAAACTGACCCGGCACGCTCGAAATGCCGCGGTCGTTAGCCTGGCATGGACGACAGAGACAACTGACACCAAGAGAATGAGTGTTGATGACTGCGCTATGCTCCAAGTTTGTTTGCTTCTTGACACAGCGTGTGCAAGTGACAATCAATGCAATTTAACATACTTCATACTGAGTAGGAGTTAAGCAAATAGTGAATAATTCATCAGAAAAAAAGGCAGCAAATACTGGCACTCCCAGTTCGAGTTGAATGTCAAACCTGCTATGAAATGTAGATAAATGCACGGGTTGGCAAAAAGAGTCGACGACTGTCTGAAAATACCCCTGCTCACCCAACAGCTAATCCTAATTAGCATCCACATTCCCGTGCTTCAAGTTGAACACTTGAAAATAAGTACTAAAACCATATATTTTACCAACAACGTGTTCATCTAGAATAAAGCTCCTATACCGAATTGAATGAATTAAATTTTATTTCAAAATTTATCTAAAAAACATGTTAATGATTTTTCTTTAAGATAAGAAAAAATATTTGAAATCATTAAAACCTTCTTGAAGCACTTTTAAACAGTATTTTTCTTGCTAAACAAAAAAGAGTTACTCATTTTTTGATAGAAATGACACTTGAGGAATAACATTGTAGTTCACCTGGGCGGGAGTCAGGAACCTTTTTGACCCAAAGAGGCATTAGCAAAATATTTAGCTTTTTTAATTTTAGAGACAGAGAGCCATAGCATATATTTCAAGACAAAATTCAACAAAACCGGCCCACCAGCTCTTAATTTTTCCTTGAATTTTATTTCACTGTGCGACGTTCGATGATTTGATAACACTTATAAAACAACAATGACAGAGCCTGTGTCCCATACCAACAAATTTAATTTTCTCTCCCTCCCGCAGTACCTCAAGATCGTTGAGGCTAATTTTGACCCCTATTTTTTCTGTAAATGATGATTTCAGAACAAGGTGCAAGCAGTTATTCTGTGAAAGTGTCACAAAGTACTGCAAATGACGAATTGCCGGCTGCACAGTGTTTACTTTTAGCGCAGTGGAAGAGAGAAGGAAGCGTGTGCAAGAGAGAAGGAAGAATGCTCACCCAGTCAAATCTGTCCCTACAGGTCTGACAATTAAATTGTTCTGTGTGGTTGCCTGGTGTTTTTGTGAGTTTATTTTGCTCTTGTGTTTTTTATCATAAATGTTTCAACAGTGAACACATATTATTTAATGAGTTTTTTTTTAAAGGATTCCTTTGTGATGAACAGCCAAAACGGGGTCTGATCGTGCAAGACCTTGACTGTAAGTTTAGTGGAAAATGTGCCCATTGTATACTGGAACGAACCATTGCTATTGCAAGTGCTACATAGGATTTCACAAGTTGAAATTCATTACTGAAATTCAATCAGAAATAAGATAACACAAAGAAATTTGCTGAAGCAAATTGTTGTCTCCGAGCCATATGTACTCATGAAACAGCTATTTGTGGGTCGCTAGCCATAGGCATAAACATTTTATTTTATGAAGTATGCAATTGTACATCACTGCAGTCTGCCGGTAATGAGATGTTGGGCTTTTGCTATGGTGGTGCTTGGGGCGTTTGCATGGCATGTGGGTTTTGTTGTTTTGTTAGAAAAATCCATCAGATCTATCCCCTTTTGGTATGAATGAATGTTCAAAGAGAAGCCAGGCTTTCTCACTGCGGCAAATGTGTCAATTTAAACATTTGAAGACGACATTTGATGTATTATTGACACACAACAGTGATGAATCAGAGGTGTGGTCGCCTGAAGCCAAGTGGATGTGCCCTCATGCGAGTGGAATCACCTGCAGAAGGACCATCATTCCTTCCCTGCATAACTTACAGCGATAGAAATGTTGGTGTGACGAGCTTTTCACTTTTTGGGACTTCAGTGATACAGAGAATGAAGTTTGCCTTTTCAGCGGGGTTTTGTGATGGCGCGCTACTCTTTTTCAAGTGCGTTTTACGCATCATCGCAGAAGGCCCAGCCTTCTTGTGCTCCTACGTTTGGACCATAGAGCTTCTACGATATTTCTTGGTTCTGTTCGCCCTGTCAGGTTTGCAGTTTTACCAGTTGAAAACAATATATTACAGATTCAGATTTAGATTCAGATTCAGATCTACTTTATTGTCATTCTAGTACACGTGTATACAGAACGAAATGTCGATGCATCTGACCCCCACAGTTTCCTTGAATGTACAGATATAAATAATGTTGTATTGTATTTTGGCTACGTATAGTATTTTACCATAGTGCCGATAGTGCAAGAAGAGTAGCTAACCAGATGCGCAAAATGGGCAGTCAGGTTAACAAGTCAGGTACACAGTAACATTAACACTGTAACAATAACGCTGTAATTACAATAGTGCAGAGAGCAATGTGCAAGGAGTGGCAAGCTATAAAAAAAAACTGCCAGTAGTGCAAAAGTCAGATTAGCAGCCGTTTAGATTTAAGTTAACTATATGTTAGATTGACCATTTAACAGTCTAATGGCCAGGGGGACTAGACTATTGCGGAGCCTGGTGGTCCTGCACCGCACACTGCAGTACCTCTTCCCAGAGGCTAGCAGACTGATCATCTAGCTCAAAGGGTGACACTTCATATAACTTTTTGTGACACGATGTTTTTCTAATGCAATGCTTTGACCTGTTAAATGTTGGTAATCGATGACCTGACAAGGATGTGGCCTCCCCCTTGTAGACCCTTGCCTGTTGGTCATCCCACCATGCGTGAGTGATGCGGACCGCTTCAGCCTGCAGGCATTGCGCCACATCCATAGAGAGCTGGACGACGACAACGATGGCGGCATCGAAGTCAACGAAAGTGTGGAGGTGAGTTTGGCAAATTCACATTTTGGATTTTGGATTTGAATAGAATAGAATGCAATTGAATCGAATAGAACTCCTTTATTGTCATTGCTCAGAGTGTCATTACATTTTAAGATGCCCCATATAGTGCATATATACACATAGGATTTAAGGTAAAATATAATTTGAAATGTAATATATAATTAAAAAGTAGTGCAATTACCGGTATGATATATAATATATACAACTACACAACACAAGAGAGAACACAATATAAAAACCCAGCGATCACTGGATTTGAATAGAATAGAATGCAATTGAATCGAATTGAACTCCTTTATTGTTATTGCTCAGAGTGTCATTACATTTTAAGATGCCCCATATAGTGCACATATTCACATAGAATTTAAGGTAAAATATAACTTAAAATGTAACATATAATTTAAAAGTAGTGCAATTACCGGTATAATGTATAATATATACAATTACACAACACAAGAAAGAACACAATATAAAAACCCAGTAGGTAGCAACTGGGATAGCAGCGATCACTGATAAATATTGCTTATTTAGAGATGTTTGGTTGTTTACCTGGGCAGCACAGCAGAGCAGTGGTTAGCGCGTGAGCGGCACAGTTTTGTGCTTGCGTGGGTTTCCTCCCACATTCCAAAAACATGCATGTCAGGTTAATTGGCTGGTCAAAATTGTCCCTAGGTGTGAATGAGCGAGTGAGTTGTCTGTCTCTGTGTGCCCTGCGACTGGCTGGCAACCAGTTCAGGGTGTCCCCTGCCCACTGCCCTAAGATAGCTGGGATGGGCTCCAGCACCCCCGTGACCCTACTGAAGATAAGCGGCGCAGATAATGGATGGATGGATGAATGGTTGTTTACCGTGCAAATACAGATTACATGATATGACAAAGAAGCGTGCAGTCAAATATGGCCCACAGGCACAGCCCGGATAGGAGTCTTCCATGATAGCTTTTGAATGGGGTGCAGAATAACACTACCAGTGACCTCACCATCCTAAACCTTAAAACTCTAGCTGCACCCTGTGTGGCAGTAGCCTATGCCAGCTGAGGTTAGGAGAAAGGTGGTGTCAACCGGTCACCAGTTAAACACAGCCATAAAACATGAAGTTGAAATCAAAGAAAAAGTGTGGAATTGAGTCAAGAAGGCTTCCTGTCTAATATTTTGTTAGTGAGCATGTGTCACCTTGAACACTTAGTTTTGCATGTGCCTTTCTTTGGGCGTCCGATATAGCCGACATCAGAGAACTCGCTAACTCCACGTGGCTCGCCGTTTTCTAAGTACAGGCCATTCTTCTCGGGCTCGCGTTGGTTACGCGTGTTTGTGTTAGTGCCGGTATTTGTTCTGTAGACTGACAAGAGCTCACTCGTGACTGAAGTGGTGAATATCTGTAAATTGTGGAACACCGCTAGAAAATATGACTATACATGGCATTAGCGCCAATATTTAACTTTTAAAAAAAATATATTGGTGTTATGAGATTATGAGAATAACAGGGCAGACTGGCTATTGGGAGTTTCCCAAACTGCAGGTCCATTTAGTTTTCACCTAAACTGTTACTATAGCGCTATGGGTCTTTCTCTGTATAAGTTTGAGAAATTGACCAATTTTTAGATATTTTGTTTATGTCTAGACCTGTTTGTTTGTACAGCCCTTAGTGAAATAATGACAAAGGGCTGCAAAAGTCTAGAGTTAAGGTGGTTACAACATCCCCTGATGTAAAACCTTCACGAGAGCAAGGAAAAACCCAAATAAATTTAACATGAGAAAAAGATTAAGAACCTTGAGAAGGGATCACACCTGAGGTAATCCCTCATTCAAAACCACCCGGCTGCAATTTCTATGGGGCCCGATTGATTCAGAGAGCTATTTAGTTTAGGTGTTCCTCCACACTTCCCTCTCAGAATTGTTTCGTGTTTAAAGATCAACCGTGCTGTCTTTGTTTGAGTTTTAATGTGCTCCGTTGACTCACCGTTGTTCAAGCACACCCTGCCAGCAGCAAACCTTACTTAAAACCAAAAGGCAAGTTCCCACTTGCATTGGCTGGCGTGCCAAGGGTCAGCTGACCTTACAAGCTGACATTCAAAACGACAAAGGTGAACGGTTCCGGATGCGCTGAATGTAGAGAGGCATTTATTTGGAAGGATTTCAAGGGAGGGTAATCAAGATTAGAGCTTAATCTTACCCCCATCACGTCTGCCATTCCCAGTCCCGTTGGTCGACACCCTACACCCCCATCCAACAAGGATTCCACTGGCGCTTAGCACCCTTGGTTCTTTCCACCTCCCTCCCCCAACATAGGTCTCACTGGACCTCTAATCTGAAAGCTGTTTCAGGTGTTCCTGAACTTCACATAACCACTGTGTGCCCACAAGAGTTCACCCTTCGGGGGTATTTAGAAAAACTTTCACTTAGATTTATAAAAAGTTTCCCTGCTTGATTTTGAATCGAGCCTGCATGATTTTCAAGGCCTGCTTTATTTACAGACTTTGAAAGAAAATTCTCCTAAGACCCGCTTTCACCACGCTGTAGCTTTGATCAAACGGTTACTGTCTGTCTCATCATCCTGAAGCAACACTCACCACAACCCCCTTGATGATTATTTATAGTCTCTGAATACTGCCACTTATTTAGTGTAGCGATGTCTGACTTTTTTTTCCTTCCGTAAGTCTACTTTAGCTTTCTGTTCTTCTTTGTCATGTGTCATGTGTTTGCTGTTGCCACTGCGTCCGTTTACATATGTGTACTAGTTAAATATGCTTTTGCAGCACACCTGAGGGCTGGGAAGTCCTCGACTTGTAGAGGTTGTTTTTTAAAAATTCAATTTTATCTACTATCAACTGGACCTAAAACTTCCCAAAAAATGTAAATCACACACAACATTAAAAGGAACGAACAAAAAACAAGTTTCCTCTCACAGTTCCAATCATAACAATACTTTTAATACCAAACCAGTCACGTTACACTGTTCAAATCAGGTCTTGTTTAATTGTTTGTTTAATCTTTGGATCGGGACAATTAAGGGCAAAAGCCATTTTGGCATTTATATTTTTGTTGCGACTGAGACTTCTCCTTGGAACCGTGAAGATCTGAGCTGTCAAAAGGAAAGTGTTGGAAAGTGAACCCGGGTGGAAGTTGGACACTTGCTGGATTTTCAAAGTCCCTAAAAGGAAAAATGAGAATCTGTGTATGTGTATCAGAGCGAGAGAGAGAAAGGGAGCAGCCAGAGAACACTCTAGGACTGTCTCACGTGAAACCATATCTACAAAAAAGTGTGTTGTAATGTTTTTACAACATGTTATTTTATCTTTTTAGTTCATAAGAGAAGACATGAAGCAGCACCAGACCAACAAGCACAGCAACCTGCATCGCGAGGACCAGCACATCACAGTGGAGGAGCTTTGGAAAGGCTGGAAGACCTCTGAAGGCAAATACATCACCTTCTATGCTCCGTCCGCTCTGCTAGGACAGAATGTGAGATCAACACTATTATTTTTCTTTATAGTCCACAACTGGACAATGGAAGATGCAGTGCTGTGGTTGAAGGAGTCAGTGGAGCTTCCCCAGTATGAGAAAAACTTCCGGGACTTTCGAGTGACTGGCAACACACTGCCAAGGTAGGTGGCTGCTAGATGCCTTTGCTGCTTTGACTGTGCCGCCCTCTGATGGTTGCAGAAGGCAGCTCAGGTGAGGGTGGGGAGGTGGTTCCTGCACCGTGAGATCACGTTACAGCCCGAAATGCTCATCTTAAAATAGGGCAGGGTTTTGCACTAACAAATATAAGATAGGGCCAAAGACGCATCCCCCCAAAAATGACGCTCAGATAGTCTCAGAGTGCGTGTGGTCCAAGGGGGAATGCATAGGGGGAAGTTTGGTTTGATGCTGGAGAGTTGACGCTGATCATTGGCTTGCAATATGTTGATAGTTTAGTTCAAAGTTCTTGGATCCCTTAACCGCCAGGGTCCTTGGAGCACCACTTCCTGTGGTGTGTCTTGGGCAAGTACAGGCTTATGGCACCCATCCCTCTGTAAGCTGTTTTTGGGGGGAGTAAGGGGTTTGCTCCCCACATAAAATGGATAGTGCTGTTTTCTGTGATTACCAGTAGCAAAAGAAGCCTCATAATATGACTTAGATACAGAACCTTTATCATCTGGTCAGAGTTTTTTTTTTGGGGTGGGGGGGTAAAACATCATCTTGTTCTACATTGACGGGCAGTGGTGTATTAAAATACTGGTAAAGTATCTTAAATCACTGGGTAGACACTCAAAATAAGGAGAGAAGACATAAATGCATTTTTAACTTCTAAGTAGAACAGGAGAGGACAGTACAAAAACCCCTCGATATGCAAAAATTCGAATCCTTTTTAAATGCCAACTCCCCCGAGCCCTTTCTTTTTATTAAATCTCCTCGGTTACAAAATCAGATCTGCACTACAGAGTGTGGAGATCAAAGAAAAGCATTATTGGCTAATAGTGACATTGATGTAAAAAGTGCATACTTGTAAAACAAACAACAGTGACTAATATTTGTCAAAATAATGAACCGCACTGGCAACCTATGTAATCTCCTTTGCAGGTGTTCAATATTAAAAACAACTAAATTATTTCTTGTAAGCAAGAACAATAAACTTATCAGCTTTTTTGGTCTTGCAGAATTGCAGCAAACGAGCCGTCATTCCTCTCAATGCAGCTGAAGGTATTGGACCAGCGGCATAAACAAAAACTTAACCTCAAGGCTCTGGACGCGGTCCTCTTTGGCCCTCCGCTTCGTAAGTATGCCGCCTTAGGTTGACTTGAGTCTTGGTTGACATTTGAATCCTCGTCCTTCTCAGGTCCACAGCACAACTGGACAAAAGACTTCGTCCTCATGATCTCCATCGTGATCGGTGTGGGCGGCTGCTGGTTTGCCTACGTGCAGAACAAGTCCAGCAAAGTGCACGTTTCCCAGATGATGAAGGATCTGGAAAGCCTCCAAAGCGCCGAGCAGAGCCTCCAGGACCTGCAGAGTCGGTTAGCCAGCTAAATCCAAACAAAAACAGAAAAAGAAATGCTTCAAGAGCAGATATCCAGACAGGTTTCCTTCCTCTCAGGTTGGAAAAGGCTCAGGAGGAAAACCGTACAGTTATTGTGGAAAAGCAAAACCTGGAGCAGAAGATGAGGGACGAGATCACGGGAGCCAAGAAGGAAGCCCACAGGCTTCGGGAGCTGCGGGAAGGCGCAGAGTGCGAGCTGAGCCGCCTCAAATATGCTGAAGAGGAGCTTGTGCAGGTAGGAATGACAAACAGGAGGGCCGTTCAGCATCCCCCCTAAAGTTTAGCTCAAGAGGCACATGGGTAAAAAAACAAACAAGAGCAGGACTGGGAAATTAATGGCATAAAGAGTGTGCCATAGCTGTGGGGTTGGGGATCATTTGGAGGCTCACAATTAAATTATGATTATGATTGAGGGGTCTAAAATTCAATTAAAAACAATTATTGAGGCTAACTCACTCACTAAGATTTAATCTATTGAATTTATCGACTGTGCAAAAGCAAAACAACAATTGAATTCATTTTCACGACAATTTATTTAACTCATGGAAACTCATGCAAACTGGAAAGAGACAAAAATAACACACAACCACTAATTTAAGTGCAAATGATTCAAAAGATAAGTACAATGAGTGAAAAGTCATTCTGCTTTTTATTTTTTTAATGAAAATGTTTACCTGATTTTGGTACTTCGCTGTTAGATTTTATATCTATACGAGAGAAACTTAAGCTTCTGCAAAGACACCCAGGTACTAATTTTTAATTTTGTATATTTTTAACCCAGGTGATTTCCAATAATTTGGGATAAAAAAATGTAGTTTAGTGGCAAATGTTTTGGGTAACAGATATGCACACACCCCAATGTGAGTGTAATCGTATTGTCTTAAACATCACGCGCAAGACTTTTATTTTAAGTGAAATAACATCGGGATGGGTGTTTCCTTAAATATTCACTGATTAATAAATGGTAGTCAGCAAATACAGCTACAGTTCAAGGTTTGCTTTGGGAGCGATGACTGGCTGTGAGGACATCCGGTGGACATATTTGAAATTGCAGGTCATTGTTTGACGTGATGCTTCTCTTGGTATTTTCTCACGGACTGGATTACATCAGTTGGCAGGCCTGATCCGGCTTACGGATTTTGAACACCTCTGCCCTAAACGCAAACTTCTACCCACTACGTAGGTACGAAAGGCCCTCAAGCGAGCCGAGAAGGAGATGCACTCTGAGCGCTCGTTGCCGGAAGCTCTGCAGAAGTGGCTCCAGCTGACTCACGAGGTGGAAGTTCAGTACTACAACATCAAAAAGCAGAGTGCCGAGTTGCAGCTCTGCGTCGCCAAGGATGAGGTCAGCTAACTGTGACTGAGCAGGCACCGGGTGCTAGGTTTTTTTTTTGGGGTACCAATTTCTTAGCCTTTCTGTTTGTCAGGCAGAGAAAATTAAAAAGAAGAGAAGTTCTGTGTTCGGGACACTACACGTCGCACACAGTTCGTCCCTGGACGAGGTGGACCACAAGATACTCGAGGCTAAGTGAGTAATGGTGCTGTTCAAACAGTTGCGGGCTGCACATTTCACCCGTAGGCCTTCAGTAGTGCTATGTCTGAATTAATCCAACCCTCAATAACTGTTTTATGGCACATAAAAAGCAATTCTAATAACTTTGTTAAATTGCAATATTATTAAGGAAGATAGCCACATTTTACTTACCAAAAACATATTTTTTTCGGTCTCAAAGTCCATCTTTTTTTCTTTTCTCAAAAGGATTCCAATTGCAGTGGTACCTCTACTTACACATTTCATTCTTCTGAGAGTAGCCTTGTAACCTGAAACATTTGTAGGTTCAGACGATGTTTGAATATAAACGGGCTAATCCGTTCCAAGCCCAGCAAAAGTTTATTGCTTTTGATCAAACACTTTTTCTGGGTGATCCTTTTTCATATATTTGTAGACTTCATGGGTTTTTGCCAAAATAAATGCTAGCTTCACACTTGTCCAACCTGTCTTAATGATCTCCAGCTTTTCTCAAAAAGTCGGTCCTGAAAAAAGCCTTGACACTATATCTGCGACCAAATCCATTTCTTCTCCTTCAGCCATTATCGGTTGACAAAAATGCTCTTAATTGTACAACAATATATTTTCCTGTACAGCTCGCTACATACAGTTTGCTAGCTCTGGCTAGTACACTGTATTACTGGCCAATCGTTATTCTTCGTCCTCTTCAAGTTTAACGGCGGTTGGCACCATCACTTTGGTGCATTACCGTCCGCTAGCCAATCATCGTTTGTGAAAACGCTGGCATTTTTCTATGCCAGCGAGATGGCTTTGGTTTTGCCATGTTGAAATCTTATTGGTTAAAGCAACAGCTTTGTTGACACAGGGCCTGCAGGTAGATTTGGGTGCCTGGCAACAAGTAATGGCTGAAATTTGACCGATTAAATGCTTGAACATGAACTGGAAGCTGCGCAGCCAGGGGGAAAGCAAAGAATGAAAGCCGATTAACAATTTGGAATTATACAATAAGTACTCATGGACAAAATGACAACACATAATTCTGGTATTTTTAAAACCAGCAGGGAAGGCCACTGCATTCAAATCAGCGTCCTTAGCTCCTGAATACCTGCAGCAATTTTTTTCTTCCCTTTCAGAAAATCCTTGTCTGAGGTGACGGCTTGCCTGAGAGAGCGGCTGCACCGCTGGCAGCAAATCGAGAGGCTTTGTGGCTTTCCGGTGGTCAACAACTCGGGACTCCCCAGTCTGACGGCCAGCCTGTACACGGACCACAGCTGGGTGGTGATGCCTCGCGTCTCCGTCCCCCCTTACCCTATCGCTGGCGGTGTGGACGATCTGGATGAGGACACACCTCCTATTGTTCCGCAGTTTACGAGTGAGTCATTCTTAGGGACAGACTTTGAAAAAAAAAAGAGCTGGTACATTGCGACTCCTTATTTCACGTCACTGAAACAATTGCCGTTTTTCTGTACTATAAGTCACATCAGATTATTAGCAGGGTTGGGTAGGGTTACTTTAACTGGATTACTTTCAATTACTTTTGGATTACTCCGATACCAAATATGCTAATAAAAGACAAAAAAACTAAATATGAATACAATTATGACTCACAACACATGGTAAGCTTTCTCTCCTGGCTTTGATCTCTTTGATCTCCGGCAAAACTAACATAAAATGCGACAGAAACAAAATGAAAATAAATCCAAACATCTTGCCAACATCATTTTTGCCGTTCCATGTATTCTGTTACTCCCCAAGCCTGCACAAAATTTAGTCATTTTATTCATATTTAGTTTCTTTTGTCTTTTATTAGTATATTTGGTATTGGAGTAATCCAAAAGTAATTGAAAGTAATCCAGTTAAAGTAACCTTACCCAACCCTGATTATTAGACACACTCCCAAAAAAGAATTTGTCATATTGTTTTTCTTACATACATGAATCCCTTTCATTTTCTTTGTTTTAGCCACGTTAAAGAGGGCCCCACTAACACGGAACAGCAGTTTGTGTCGCTCCCGCCGGAGCCTCGTCAGTTCGCCGCCGTCCATGATGTCGCCGGACCCAGATCTGCTTTCCATGGCCAGCCCGTCCCTCTCCTATCCACTGGAGGCGGACAACGAATACGTCATGTTCAGCTCGGATAGGAGGGGGTATGTAGCGGCAGCAGCGGCGAGGAATGCTTTGAACGTGTGGAATCTCAGGTGTTTGATTCAGATCCATTCATTAATGTGTGTGAATTAGAGATAAAATATTAGCCCGAATCTGACCAGAAATTGGGTCGGGCCTAAAATGTCAATCGTTACGTTCGGGTTCGGGCTGGGCCTGGCTTCTCTCTCGCTGCCTTTTTTTTGAAAAAACTTTCCAACCGTCATTGTTCTTTCTTTCGTTTTCTTTGTGCCGCGCAATGTATTCAGTCCTCCTCTTGTGCAACGCAACCCAGTCAGGAAATAAATCCATTGCATGGATCCTCCACTGCACACCACAAAGAAAAAGAAAGAAAGAACAATGATAGGCAGATGACTGAAGAATAAAGTCTGTGAGAGAGAAGCCCGGCCCTCACAAGTGAATCATGAAAATCCTTTGGGCTTGGTCCCTCAAATCAAGTTAATTGGTCGGGCTCGGGCTGGTTCAAGCTTTACCACGTGTAGGCCAACGAGTATAAAATAAAATATGAGTTCATTATGAGGACTACCATCAGATACAGAACCACAAGACTTAGGAGGGCCCGATTCCCACTGCCATTACCTTTCTAAACAACAGGCCCCGCTAACCCATGGAATCAGTCTGCCCTCATTGTCCTACTGTCATGTATTTCTGTCATTCTGCTGTTTTTTGTGTGTTTTTTAGTGTTGTAGTGTAATGTAATCTCTTGTTTTCTTCCGGTGCAATCGATGGGAACTAATAAACTAAATCTAATCTAATCTAATCTCCATGTTTTCTAGGGACAGCGGCACAGAGAGCAGCCCCGACACGGATAGCGCCAATTCCTCGACGGGCCGCAGGCTGCCGACCCCGGACAGCCCGTACCGCAAGATTTCCCGCGAAGAAGCGCTGCTTTTGGAACGCAACCCCGAATTCCCACCGTGGTCCGGCGACACTGGGACCTCAAACACACCTCCAAGACCCCCTCCGCCCAGTAGCGCCCCTTCAGGACCGCCTTCCACCTCACCGTCTCCGGACCTGACGCGGGTGGCACCGGACCCTGGAGTTGCTTCCCCCCCATCGGGGAAGGCTGCCTATAACGGGGTCCTGGGAAAGTCGTACAGTTTCGGGGCTTTGCCTGCAGGGGTGCTGCCCCCTGTGGGGCGCTATCCATCTCTGGCCTCGCTAGACTCGCAGGGCCGCAGCATGGGCCGTGAGCATAAGCTGCAGAGTGCTTCCTCCCAGGACTCCAGCGACAATGGAGAGAAAATCAAGCGCTCCTCTTCCAAAATCAAAAGCTTGTTCAAGAAGAAGAAGTGAAGTGGCGGCAAGATGATTTAGTTTTTCCTCACCGAAGCCAAACACGCCATGACTTGTGACAACGGGGCACTCCTTCGCAAAAAAAATAAGGTGGAGCATCTCTGCACCTTCGCCCCGCCCCCAGTCTGCCACACTGTTACATTGCAAGAGTGGGGTGCGGCGGACCAATCCTGCCTTATGTAGAAATAAATGAATAAGTAGTGTATATCGCAAAACTATTGTTTTGAAATCGGATTCCATCCCTGATTTCGATGGCGAGAGCACTGAACTCTACTGGACCACCAGTAATGTAAATGGCATACTAAAGGGCATTTGGGTTTTCTCTCATTATCACAATATCTTTAGTCATGGTACCAAAGACGGATGTTAATGTCGTAGTACATTTCACATATTTCAATGTTAATCAATTATATTATATTCTTCTATTTTATATACATTCTAAGCATTGTTAAGTGACATATTTATTGTCATTGTAACATGTGAAACACACAACGAAATTAACATTCGTCACTGGTTCACGGATACCTTAACCACATGGGATGAATGAGAACCACTTTCTGTGCTAGGTCTTGGGCAAGTACAGCCTGATGGCTCCCATCCCTCTCCAGGCCTGTTTTTCAGTTTTAGGTCTGTACCGTGACTAAAAATAGTGTGATTGTGAGATAAAATCAACTGCCTTTTCGAATGTGATCCATCCCACCGTTGGCCCAGTGCTTCGAATTCAGCACTTTCACCACCGTGACCCGGGTTCAATTTCACATGCAACCGAAAAGCTTTAACTGAAAAAAGTGAGAGAAAAAAATTCTAACGATTTCCAGTAAAAAAAAAATGAGGGGTTTGCGTTATACACGAATAAATTCGGTACCTACAAATATTGAATTTGAATTAAAATGAATCACTTTTATCGTCATTGATACCAACATTGTAAAAACATGTACCATAAATAAACACATTGATAAATCACGCAATACCTAAATATTTTACATAAATGTGATGATTTCATATGACTATGCATTTTGTCATATATTTGATCACTTATTTATTTTGTTTTTATTCAAATGAGAAGGCGGGTCAAACTGGCTTTTCCCCTATCGGTTGATCAAGTGGTGCACAACCAATAGGTGAAAAGTACAACTGGGCCGTTTCTTCATTTAAATAAGATTTTATTGTTACAAAATAAATGACAAAATACATGACAAGATAAGTACCGAAATAAAAAGGAGAAAATGTACAGATAAATGATAACATTGCTTTTATGTGCTATATCTAGGTGTTACGTGATTTATTTCTGTGCTTATTTATTTACATGGCATCTATTTGTAGGTATACATTGCAGGTCTTAACATAGCAGGATCGGTCCCTAAAGAGGGGACGGGCAATAATTGTGTTGCACTACTTTCAAAGACTATAATTGATATCCATGAAAAATGATGTCACTTTAAAATTGATGCTCATGTTTGCATTCATTTTTCATTTCTGATTTATTTTCTGTTGGAGGAGGGGGGGGTGTTAGGGGGTTGTGTCCTTGAACTTATTCCTGTTGACCTTGCACTACTTGATTCTGAATTTCTTCCCCACTTCTTGTAAACCATTGGACTTCTGTGCGTGCGAGTTTGTGTGCATGCGTTAGTGTGACGAGGCCGCGTCTGTATCAGACGTTTTAAATTGTTTCCGTGCCCTAAGGCGGGGGACAATACCCCGCCATACGGACCTGCCGATGTCAACTTGCTCCTGCCTTCTTTTCCCCATTGATGGGATTTTGATGCTTGTTCTCCAGCCCTGCGTGACAGGATGATGAATCAATGCAATTCTTATTACTATCATGGACTAAATACACACTGAATGAATAAAAACTCAAAACTGTATGCTTTTGAGGAAATTTAAGTGTGAATATTTGTATACTTTTGAATTATTATTAAAATAAATAAAGGAACCGATTCTGTTCGTAACTTTTATGGACAGAATTTCTAGGGGCAGCCTTGGTGGGGAAGGGGTTCCGGTTTAGGGGCCTCAGCATTGAATCTCTGCCTTTTGCAGATGACGTAGTGCTGTTGGCTTGCTTGGGCCGTGATCTTCAGCTCTCACTGGAGCGATTCACGGCCGAGTGTGAAGCGGCCGGGGCGAGGATCAGCCCCTCTAAGTCCGAGGCCATGGTACTCAGAATGAGATCCTGCCCCAAGTGGAGGAGTTCAAGTATCATAGGGTTTTATTAACGAGTGAAAGTAGGATGGACTGAGAGATCGACAGACTGGTTGGTGCAGCACCTGCCGTCATGCGGACTCTGTACCGGTCCGTTGTGGTGAAGAGGGAGCTGAGCAAAGCTCGCGATTTACTGCTCGATCTACGTTCCTACCCTCACCTATGGTCATGAACTGTGGGTCATGACTTAAAGAACAAGATCCTGGATAGAAGTGGCTGGGCTGTCCCTTAGAGATAAGGTGAGAAGCTCAGTCATCCTGGAGGGACTTTGTGTAGAACCACTGCTTCTCCGCATTGAGAGGAGCCAGTTGAGGTGGCTCGGGCATCTGATGAGGATGCCTCCTGGACACCTCCCTCGGGAGGTGTTCCGAGCATGTCCAACCGGCAGGAGGCCCCGGGGCGACCCGGGACACGCTGGAGAAAATATGTCTCTAGGCTGGCCTGGGAACACCTCTGGATCCCGTCGGTTGAGCTGAAGAAATGGCTGGGGATAGGGACGTCCTGGCTTCTCTGTTAAGGCTGCTGCCCCTGTGACAGGACCCCAGATAAGCGGAAGTTAATGGATGAATGGAAAATAAAAATAAAAACAGGTGAGGGCGATTGTCTGAAACATCCCCTAAACCAGTGTTTCTCAACTGGTAAGTTGGTACCTAAAATTGGGTCGCGGACCAGTTTTTAGAAGCTCTCGGGCCTTTGTCTTGGCAAAAAAGAAATGGTAAGTAGAAGAAAAACAGGTTCAGTTACACTCCTTAACAGTAGTTGGCCATCTTGCCCTGCTCAATCTCCTCTTTCGGTTCAGTCTATTAAGAGGGACCACATTTTTTGGTGAATTTTTTGCTTTTATTTCCTTTTCTGCCCATAATAATGGATCCTTGGACAGTAAAGCATCAGAGAAGGAAAAAGTGGAAAACAGTTACAACAACGATCAAGTTGAAGATTGTGAAATACGAAAACAATGTACGACTCTGCCAGTGAAGCACTGCCTCAAAAATTTCATGAGCTTTTTATGAGTATACAAATCTTTATTAACTCCATAATTGACTATCAATGTTGAGTTACACGGTTTATTATTGATTTTAATTTATTTTAGTATGTGGCTATTTTAAAGTAGCCTTATATGCATTGTAGGCTTATAAAATAGTATAAGAGTTTTGGTTTTGCTGGTCATTTTGTTTAAAAAAGTAAACTATATTTTATCTTTTAAATGGATAAATACAAAACTCAATTCCAATGAAGTTGGGAAAGTGTGTTAATTGCAAATAAAAATTGATCCAAGTAAATTGCAAATTCTTTTCAACCCATAGTTAAATGAATGCACAGCAAAGACAACATATTTATTGTCTTCACTCATAAACTTTATTGTTTTGGGAGAAAATCATCAACTCTGTAATTTGATGACAGCAACACGTGCCAAAATAGTTGGGACAGGTGTCAATAACTACTCAGAAAGTGGATGAATGGAAATCAACCAACTATTTGCAGGTGAACAGATGAATTAGCAACAGGTGAGAGTTGTTACTGGGTATAAAAAAGGGAGACCCGAACAAGCTAAGTCATTCACATGCAAGGATGGGGCGAGGTTCACCTCTTTGTGAACAACTGCGTGAGCAAATTGTTGAACAGTTTAAAAACAACATTCCTCAAAGTACAATTGCAAGGAATTTAGGGATATCATCATCTACAGTCCATAATATTGTGAAAAGGTTCAGGGAATCTGGAGAAATCACTGTGCGTAAACGGCATGGCCGTAAACCATTATTGAATGCCCGTGACCTCCGAGCCCTCAAGCGGTACTGCATTAAGAAGCGACATCAATGTGTAAAGGACATCACCACATGGGCTCAGGAACACTTTGGAAAACCACTGTCAGTCAATACAGTTCGACGCTATATCCGTAAGTGTGGGTTAAAACTTTATGTTGCAAAGCGTAAGCCATTCATCAACAACATCCAGAAACGCCGCAGGGTTCTCTGGGCCCGAGCCCATCTAAAATGGACTGATACAAAGTGGAAAAGTGTTCTGTGGTCTGATGAGTCAGTTTTCCAAATTGTGTTTGGAAATTGTGGACGTCGTGTCCTCCGGTCCAAAGAAGAACAGAACCACCCAGACTGTTATGCACACAAAGTGCAAAAGCCAGCATCTGTGATGGTATGGGGGTGCATGAGTGGCCAAGGAATGGGTAACCTGCACATCTGTGAAGGCACCATTAATGCAGAAAAGTACATTCAGGTTTTGGAACAAAGTATGTTGCCATCCAAACAGAATCTTTACCATGGGCGCCCTTGCTTCTTCCAGCAGGATAATGCCAAGCCACACACTGCACGTCTCACGACAGCGTGGCTTCGTAGTAAGAGGGTGCGGGTGCTTGACTGGCCTGCCTGCAGTCCTGACCTGTCTCCCATTGAAAATGTGTGGCGCATTATAAAGCGCAGAATAAGACAAAGGAGACCCCGGACTGTTGAACAGCTGAAGCTGTACATAAAGCAAGAATGGGAAAGGATTCCACTATCAACGATTCAACAACTAGTCTCCTCACTTCCTAAACGTTTATTGAGTGTTATTAAAAGGAAAGGTGATGTAACACAATGGTGAAGAAACCCCTTTCCCAACTACTTTGGCACTTGTTGCAATTATAAAATTCTAAGTTTATCATTATTTGCTTATGGAAATAAAGTTTATGAGTTTGAACATGGATAATCTTGTCTTTGTGGTGTATTCATTTAAATATGGGTTAGAAAAGGTTTGCAAGTCATTCTATTCTAATTTTACTGACATTTTAAACTTTTTCCCAACTTCAATGGAATTGACTTTTGTATGAAAAGTAGCATTTTTTTTTCCTTCTTGGTCGCAGCTTTTCATTTAAGGTTGAATGGTGGTTCCTGAAGTCAGCGCAGTTGAGAACCAGTGCTCTAAACCAAGGTCTGATTTTTTTGGTATAATTATGGGCAGGGTTGGGTAGGGTTACTTTAACTTGATTACTTTCAATTACTTTTGGATTACTCCAATACCAAATATGCTAATAAAAGACAAAATAAACTAAATATGAATAAAATGATGACTCACAACACGTAAGCTTTCTCTCCTGGCTTTGATCTCTTTGATCTCCGGCAAAACTAACATAAAATGCGACAGAAACAAAATGAAAATAAATCCAAACAGCTTGCCAACATCATTTTTGCCATTCCATGTATTCCGTTACTCCCCAAGCCTGCACAAAATTTAGTCATTTTATTCACATTTAGTTTCTTTTGTCTTTTATGGGCATATTTGGTATTCGAGTAATCCAAAAGTAATTGAAAGTAATTAAGTAAAAGTAACCCTACCCAACCCTGATTATGGGTCGATGTATTGTTTGGTGATGAAATTAGTTAGTGAGCAGTATTCAAAAGCAAAGACCTACCTGGTGTGTTTATATATATTATATATATATATATATATATATTTTGATAGTCTTAAGTTTGTATGGTCGACAACCAGTTTTGGGAGTAATGTCACAAAGGAACGCGTCGCTCTAACACAATTACGTTATTCTGTAACGAGTACCGTAACGCGTTATAAATAAAATATTGTAACTCTATTATCCTTATAACATGGTGTTTTACTCTGCCAGCATCACAACGTCGTATATAACATAAGTAGTGTTGGCATGATTATACATACATACAACATAGAAATGAGTGATGATGACGCTCTCTCAAGCATAGGGTACGGGGACACATAATTTCTCTCAACTGATATTCTCTCTTCCGTATACACTCACATCTAAGCTGCATTTGCAATTATACAATACACGCTTTCCTACTTACGAACATTCGAGTTACGAAAAACGGTACGTACGAACATTTTTATTCGAGATGTCGTAAAATATCCAGACATTGCTGTAAGTTAGATTTTGGATTGTTTGCACCTTTTTCTGAGTAGAGGACAGTGCTGTAGTGCTTTTTCCCGCCGCATGGCGCTATGAGAGGTCACTCAGCATCCACCCCGAAGAAGAAATTTGGCTTCTACTTCCTGGTTTGTGTGTATACACACTGCACTGTATCTCTAGCACGCTAACAACTTTGACGTTTTTATTGTTTAATAACTTGTGCATCCATTCAATATGGTTTGTATAAAGTTTAAAGAAGAGGCGAGACGTTTCTTTTGGAATTGAAGTGGAATAAGCCTTATGCAGGAACAACGAAAGCAATTGGGCAAACGTGAGCACAGAATTTATGGTAAGAGTGCTGAATTTTGGCCCTTTTTTTCCATATTGTTTTTGCAATACACCATGCATTGAGGAAAAAAATTAAACGTCTTGGACAGTACCGTGAAATGAAGGAGATCTTTGAGTGGTTTGAAGCCCAGAGACAAAATTGGTATGGACTGTCTAGGCTAAGTTCGTGTTTGCAAACTTTAAAGATCGCAGAAGCCAAGACATTAGGCCCTCGCTGCTTCCACAGGTTGGTGTACACGTATTCTTGGATTTATTCTTTTATGTGGCGTGTTTTAAGTAGCTCTAAGGGGTGGGCTTTAATGTGAGTTCATGGTTCACAAATCCCTTTACCACCAGGGTTGTAGGGGCACCACGTCCTGTGGTTTGTCTTGGGCAAGTACAGCCTGGTGGCGCCCGTCTGGTAAATTGTAACTAGATGATTAGTTTCATGGCGTTTGTGTAGAGCGCATTTCCCACAGCGCAGAGGTTCAGGGTTCATGTCCAGCTACCGCAGTTCTCCCCGTGCCTGCGTGGTTTTCCTCCGGGCACTCCGGTTTCCTCCACAATTTGAAAAACATGCATGTCAGGTTAATTGGCCGGTTCAAATTGTCCATCGGTGTGAATGAACGAGTGAGTTGTCTGTCTCAGTGTAAAAACAAAAATTAATACTTGATCTATAATTTGCATTTATTCTAGATAACATAAGGGCTGACATCATTATCGGACATCTTGCTGCTATAGTTGCTTGAAAAACAAAAAAATCCTGACCAAAAAAACCCCAAGAAAACACATGCTGCGGTTTGGTAATCTCTGTAGTTTGTATTCTTCCTTGTGCTTTTTAGCGCTTGTTTTCGGTTGCACTCCAAAACACAGTGAAATCTAGTGGTCAAAAGATAAACACTGTCCCTTTAAAGAGAGGCTGCATGGAGGTTTTGTTAAGTGCTAAGGTTTGAACTCCTTTAGAGGTATTGAGTGTCTTTTATAGGTATAATGATAAAACAAACCGCCAATATGGACGGTATTTTACTGATGCATACGTTAATTCTTTTTCTGGTAATTGTTATCTGTTTTAAAGAGGTATTTCCTATCTGAAATTTCAAATTCTCAACTCATTTTGAGCTAACTTGCAACGTTTTGTTAATTTTAGTTTTATCCAGCAGAGAGCACTGTTGGTTCGTCATAATTTCCAATGTCTGCAGAAGGTTGCACAGCTACTCAGATTGAAACCGACGGAGTCTTTCTCCCCCCGTCTCTTCTTTTGCCATTCATCCCAAAAACCAAAACTTGTTTAGGGCTGCAAAAAAATTACAAGCTTTTCATAAGCCTTATAAGAAAGGCAACACTGATGGGTGCCACCAGGCTGTACTTGGCCAAGACACTCCACCACTCAACATTGTGGTTAAGGGACACACGCACACGGGGTAGGATCGCGGGGGTGCTGGAGCCCATTCGAGTTATCTTCAAGCAGCGGGCAGGGGACACCCTGAACTGGTTGCCAGCCAGTCGCAGGGCACACAGAGACAGACAACTCACTCGCTCATTCACACCGAGGGACAATTTGCATGTTTTTGGAATTTGGGAGGAAACCGGAGTGCCCGGAGGAAACCCACGCAAGCACGGGGAGAACATGCAAACTCCACGCAAGAGGTTCAATCTCATGACCTCAGAACTTTCTCTCCGTACAGACGCTGCCCGACCGACGGACGAGTTATGTTCCGGACAATAGTTTCTAAGTTAAATTTGTTCAGTTGCTTCAGTGCTATAGTTTGTATTTTTAAGGTTTATGTGAGTATGTTTAAGGCGTGTATAAGTAACCTGTATTGTTTTGGACAAAAAAAATAAAATAAAATAAAATGATATTATCAGGACCAGAACGGAGACAGGACCCACTTGCGTCACGTTTCTCTCAGTTTTATAGGAAGAAAGAAAAGGGTTGCCCTCACGATCCAGTGATCGCTGGCCACGGGAAGCAGGTTGTTCTGAACGCAGAAGTGGCAAGTGATGGCGGTGTCGGGAACAGAAAAACGGGTCAGTAGCCCGGAGAGGAGAGCAAAAACGTGGTCAGGGTCGGAAGCGAGTCGTAACCCAGGAAAGGAGTGTAGACGTGGTCGAGGACAAAAAAGGTCGAAAGCCGAGACGGGAGAGTAGACGTGGTCAGGATCAAAAACGGGTCGAGGCCGGGGGACGGATGGGAGCAAAAAACAGTTTGGAGTCAGGGTCCAAAAAAGGCTTGCCTAGTGTAAACTGAGGTTCGCAAACAGACGGACAACAGGTGACAGAAAGAAGTGGGTATAAATAGGGACAGGGAGCTAATCAGAGTCCGAGGGAGTTGGCGCCAAAGGAGCGGGCAGAGGTGCATCACATCGGTAATAATGACAAATATGCTCTATAAAGATAAATAAAGTGAGGTTTTACTTACTTTTGGGAGATGCGCTTCAAGAGCTCCTCCTCTGTGGTAAAAAGTGGCCGAAAAAAAGCATTCCGACCATTTTCCCAACCGCATTAAGCTTTTTTTATTCCACTTTCATTTCAAATGAAACGGCTCGCCTCTTTTTTCCATTCTCTCTCTCTCTCTCTCTCTCTCTCTCTCTCTCTCTCTCTCTCTCTCTCTCTCTCTCTCTCTCTCTCTCTCTATATATATATATATATATATATATATATATATAAATATATATATATATATATATATATATATATATATATATATATATATATATATATATATATATATATATATATATATATATATATATTTAATGTATTTTTATATATGACAGATATAATGTGTTACTACCTATATATTTTTCCATTGTCAAAAATTTTGAAAGCGTCCTTCATGCTTCAGGCTTACAAGGGCTAAAAATGACCATAGATGCTAGGATTGAAGCCAACCCCCTAAAAATGCTTTAAAATAACATCATACAACAAATACAATAAAACGTGAACAACAACCTGTGGTAGCAGTGAAGCCTTCATATTTCTTGGTTTGTGAAATCTTGAAAGTATGACAAATAAAGACTTTGCCGAGATGCTCTACATCAATTTTGTCTCTTGGCTTCAAATTACTAGGAATTTTCCTTTCCATTTGTAGGTACGGTCTAAGAAGTTTTATTTTTTTCCTCCAGCCATGGTGTATAACAAAAAAAAAATTTTTTCCTCTACTACAGTTCATGTATTGCTTTCTTGCTCTTCCAATAAATTTATGAATAACATTAAGTTTAATCTATTTGGAAGTCTGTCTGTGCCTACCAGACACAAACCTTCCTGCGCGTCTCTTTACAAGAGAGTTGAGGAGGGAATTTTACGGAGAAAGTGCGAGAAGCGTCCTTTTTCATGAGACTCCGTGAAAAAAGTTAAATCATGAATTAAAAGATTTGAACCAAAAATATTATAGCTTTGCCCACATTTTCACCAGTTTAATTGGATAAAAAGTGACTTTTATGGCTCAAACTAAAAAGTGATATAAAAACACCCATTGCCACCTTGATAAAAAGTGACATAAAACAAAAATGTGCAAAACTGAAGTCGGATGTGAAGCCAGGAGTTAGTCGAGGGAACAATTCATAAAAAAAAAAAAACACAGAAGCTCTGAGTGCCGACACATTCCCAGCCAGCTGCAATTATGAGTGCAGAGACGCAACGTTCCCAAACAGTGGAGCATGTCCATGTAGATAGCTGCCATATTTAACCTCTCCGGGACGGACAAAGTCGGCTTTTGCAGCGGCCGCACTCGGAGCCAAAACAGGAAGGGAAGAAAAAACACAAACAAGTATTTGCGCTCCAAAACTGTGCCAGGGAGACATGCAGTCTTTAAATGGCTATAATGAAGCTGTTGGGGTCAGCCCAATGTGCTCCTGTGATTAAAGAACAAAGAACTCACCGGAAAGTCCACTTCTGCAAGCAAGAAGGAACATATGTAAGCTACCGCAACACACCAAAAATTAAATTATAATAAACAGTGTACTTTTGTCTGTTAGCAGCAGTGAAGTGCATTCAGGGAAGTGCCTCACATGACCTCATAGTCAAGTCATGTTCATTTGCGACGCCCTTAATCACAAGGGGTCTCAAAGGGCTGCACAGACCACAGATTATTGCAAACCACAAACTATTATGACACCATCCCCTGATCTAAAACCTACACGACGGCAAGGAAAAACTCAAAAACCTGAGGAAACATGAGGAAAATGAAAAAACCCAGAGAAGGGACCCAAAATGAGGTAATCCCCCTTCCAGGATGACCACGCTGCAATATAAACATAAAACATATATGAAAATGAAACTTGACAGAGCGAAGGAAGGAGTCACATCTTCACAAGAGACCTTTTGTTAAGACTGGACCCGGCTGGTGATTCTTAAAGTATTGAAGTGATAATTAAATGATAAAACTAAAATAGCAGGAAAACATTTGCAATGGTAACAACATATTCATTTTTAATTATCTTTGCATAGCAAATAAGCCCAGCACAAAACTGTTTCGGGTGGCTCGCTTTGGAATGGATGAAACGACGGCGTCCCCTTTTGGACGGTTCCCGAACGTACCAATTCACCATGTAACATAATGAAATCTGATAACATGAAGTTTTAAGTGTAATTAAGACATCCAAGGCAATGTATTGATAAAATTATGTTCTCACCGTACGTAATTATGTCGATCGGAGAGGCATTACTTAAGTACAGAACATTGTGCTATTTCCCACCTCTTTGACCTTCTAACAAGTTTGCCAACTTCAAACACCGTCAACCAATCCTGGTGCTCTCAGATATCTGAGACCACGCCCAAAGAGGCATAATGTAATTCAATATGAACATGTTCCATATAAAAAGAGGAGCTGATCGTTAGCTCACTCTCTTTTCTCCTGGCTGGCTGGCTGGCTGACTCATTGCCTATCGACCGCGTGGCCTGGAGTTCAGGACTTGGGCTACATGTTGCGTCTATCTGGAGCATGAGACCAAATCTCTCCAAAACAACAAGGAAGAGGACGGTTTCAGATTTAGCACCATGTTTTTTTTTTTATGAAGTAATCACCCCAAATCGACCAGCATTATAGCGGGAAACTTTCTTTTGGTGCTAATAACATCCAGACTGTCAGCGGTAGAAAACTCCCATAATCTCTGGCGCCTTCCCCTCCCTTTTTTTTCTTTCTTATCATTAATTCTACGTGTTAATAAATTGCTTGTTCTATTTCAATCCACCTAGTTCATTGAATTAATTTTCTTGGGATTAGGAATTAATATCAGAACTCAAAGAACATAAAGTAACAAAGTAATTAAATTTTTATCGGTATGGAAAAATTCTAGCATATTTATGGTGGAGTACCAGCAACACCAGAGGCATATTCGTTTTCTGATCACAGTAAAGAATAATTCGTTTCAATTCTAACGATTTTCGAAATTAAAACTAGAAAATCCCTACACTAATAGTCCCCTACTCCTGGTTCAGCCGTTGCCTCCTTAAAGCATCAGCTAAACGTTTAGTTTCAGACCAGTCTAACACGTTCCTGGAATTTTTTCTGATCTGCAAGATGACAACGGATAAAAAAAAAAAGGCAACAAAACAATTGTGTCAGCAGGAACCAAGGTCCACCTCGGCAACAGTGCAGACAAGAAGAAATGACACTTTCAATTGTCAACAAGCTTGAGGAAGCCGAAAGATGCAATCTGGCCTACGCGAGCAACCCAGGCAGCAATTGTGCCAAAATCCAAACGTGTCTTGAAGTCAAAGTCCCAGCTTGAGCTCCAGAAAAAAAGACGACGGGCTTCGGAATTCCAGGAGCTTTGCGTCAATGAATAAAACATGGCTTGTCCTTGATGTGTCTCAGATTCGCCAAGTCGCTCGTTCCGCTTCTTTGAGCCGGCCGGGTGACACGGTGCAAGATGAAACTGAGGCCGTCGGGTCTCCCGCGTATAGTGCTTCACTCAGACTCGGATTTGGGTTCACGGAGCCGCTCCCGAGGAACGGCAGATGTTGCCATTTTTGGGAAAATACGTACATTTACTGGAATAAATTCAATTGTCTTTATTGTCATAGATATCAACGTTGTGAAACATTGTATGCAACGAGATTAGACATGGAATTCCAGGATAATCTATTTAATAAAGACTTTTAAGAGGAAAAATAAGATCAGGGGCTGACAGGATGACTAGGCAAAATATCTACAAGGTAGTGCTTAGAGACTGGCTCAATTCTAACAATAGTGCAATGATTTCTTCTTTTTTTTAAGAATAGTGCATCCTAACAGCAGTTCAACGAATTGTAGTGTACTAACATTTATAAGAAACAAAACACATTTCGCAAAAAACACAAAACATTCGCAAATAATTTAAAAGTGATACATTTAGGAAGATTTGCACGCTTGCCTCTGGTTTATGGCCCTGGGGAAGAAACAGTTTCTTAGCCTGTTAGCTACTCCCAGAGAGCAACAGGTCAAAGAGTTTGTGGTCAGGGTGAGAAGAGTCCTTTATAATGTTATAATAATAATGATAATACATTCTACTTTAATGCGCCTTTCAGGACACCCAAGGTCGCAGTACACAGAATACCAGACAACAAAAAAGCAAAAATAAAAAAAGGAAGTAATAAATACCATATAAAAACAAAGTAGACTTAAAAAAGGGTCGGCATCACATGCTGGCAATGTAATCCAGACTGGGCATAGTGCAGCCAACGCCTTTCCGGGCTGTGATGATTACACTCAGACATATAGAAGTGGGCATGCGCAGGGTTGGGTAGGGTTACTTTAACTTGATTACTTTCAATTACTTTTGGATTACTCCAATACCAAATATGCTAATAAAAGACAAAAGAAACTAAATATGAAAACCAGGAGAGAAAGCTTACCACGTGTTGTGAGTCATAATTTTATTCATATTTAGTTTCTTCTGTCTTTTATTGGAGTAATCCAAAAGTAATTGAAAGTTATTTAAGTTAAAGTAACCCTACCCAACCCTGGGCCGCTAGGACAGGGGGGCGGTGTTGGCCAAAATATTCTTTCCTCACCCATCCCAAGTGCTCACAAATAAAAAACATACAATTTGTGTTTGCTTCGGGCTCTGTCCCTCAATTCAAGTTAATTGGTCGGGCTTGGGATTGATCAGGTTTTATACCTGCGGGCTGAGTCGGGCTGGAATTTCTTTTGGACCCGATCTTACTTCTACTCTCTGTATGTTTTTCCTGTCTGCTGCCGTGTTCCCCACATACCACACAATTAAGTTATATGCCAGAATGCTTCAGTGTGAGGGACACCAGAAACCTCTGCTCCATGTTGTTCCTCCTGAGAACCCTTAGGAAGTGGAGTTGATGCTAGGCTTTCCCCACCACAGCTTTGGTGTTGGCATACCAGGAGATATTGTCGGAGATACCCACAACCAGAAGTTTGAACGAGTGGAATCTTTCCACAGTCCCTATTGATGATGAGTGGACCTGGGTCTGTGCATAACTTCCTGAGTTGAGTATTACGTCCTTGGATTTCGTAGTGTCCAATATTAGTTTAATTTTCATACACCACACTGTTAGCATCCCCACCTCTTTCCTGTATGCCGCCTCATCCACCTCAGAGACAAGTCTGACCAAAGTGGTGTCGTCAACAAACTTCACACTGATGTTTGTGGGATGTAATATGATATGATATGAAGATAGAAAGCTCAAGCTCTACCCTCCTGACATTATGGGGAAGTAAATAACTGGCTGTACTGTTTAGCGTTGGTGCAATAACTTCACAATTGACACTAAGCAATAAATAAAGATGAAGGAAGGACTTTGCAGAGTGACAAGAAGGGATGGCGGCTCTTCTGGAAGAACAAGGTTTGTCGGCGGCGGCGACATGAAAGGGGAGGACCAGACATCGTGCACTCGAGAGACGGATGGAGAATGGTGTGACCCCTCCGTTCCATTCGGGCCCGGTGACATTTACAAAGCACTGCTACAGAGAGCGCCAAGGACATTAACAGACCATTATTGAGCCAAAAACGTTTTGATGTTATTCATCAAAACTGCAAACGTGCAGGCCTTGTCGCTGCTCTTCTCAAACTTTACAAATTTAACAGGTTCTAGAAAAACAGTATGGCTATTATTTGGAAAAACATCTTTAAGCGTGTACCTATTTTTCCAGAGAATAACATTCATTAGAGGTATTATATGAATGCGAGATGTCACTGTATGGTATAGTGAAAGGGTCGGAAACCCAAAATATTGAAAGAGCTATATTGGACCAAAAAAAAAAAAAAAATCAAATTAGTCTGGAGCCACAAATAATTAGATAATAATTTATATATATATATATTAGCTATATTAGCCTACTATCATAGTTGAATGAATAACGCGCCACTTGACGACTCTATTATAAAGGAATTCCTCAAGTTTAACTTTTATATAATATCAATTAAATACGGTGTGTTTGATTGCTTTGATAAAATAAAACAAATACAATTAAGAAGTACAATTTTTGATGTGACTTTTATTTTGAGTATTTAAAAAACAAAACAAAATGGAATGTGCATAACTAACCCTTTATCTGGGCAACAAAAAGAGTGCAAAAAACACAGCATTCATTTATATAAAAAAAAAAAGATAGCCGCCTTTTGAAAAGTAAATAAAATCACATCAATAGTGTCTAAGTTTGATTTCTGTGCAATTATCTTTCTCTTTTTACCTTTGGGGTCAATATCCAAACACACACCTGCCAATTTGTTTATATTAAACCAGCCTCATGCCTGGCTTGTGGCGCTGCCGCTTTAAAAGGGGCGGAGCTTAACACAGGGAACACAGGAGAGAGAGGAAAACAAGCAGCCCCAGAGTTTTGCATTGCAGCTAAGTTGTCAAGGCATTAGTTCAAGCCTGAGAGCCACGACTTCACGTCACAATATATGACTTTGCTGCGTTTGTGGCAACAACCTGTATCCTGTCTTTTTACAACCCAATACCAGTAAGAGAGCGACAGTCAAACTCGTCACCTCCCACCAGTAATTCGTACAAGTAGAACTTCCTTCTTATCAGTTAGTTATATAGTTACACCCCTACTTGAAATGTATTTATTCTGCACATTTCTCACATTAAAAGTGGTTGTGCCATGTTTGTCCTCCTACATAAGCAATCCATCCATTATCTGCACCGCGTATCCTCACAAGGGTCACGGGCTAGCTGGAGCACATCCCAGCCATCTCCGGGCAGTGGGAAGGGGACACCCAACCGGTTGCCAGCCAGTCGCATTGCACACAGATACAGCCAATTCGCTTAGTCATTCGTACCCAATCACAATTTCACCATGTTTTTCTGGCATCCTGCAGCCACCAGGGTTGGGTAGGGTTACTTTAACTGGATTACTTTCAATTACTTTTGGATTACTCCAATACCAAATATGCTAATAAAAGACAAAAGAAACTAAATATTAATAAAATATGACTCACAACACGTGGTAAGCTTTCTCTCCTGGCTTTGATCTCTTTGATCTCCGGCAAAACTAACATAAAATGCGACAGAAATAAAATGAAAATAAATCCAAACAGCTTGCCAACATCATTTTTGCCGTTCCATGTATTCCGTTACTCCCCAAGCCCGCACAAAATTTAGTCATTTTATTCATATTTAGTTTCTTTTGTCTTTTATTAGCGTATTTGGTATTGGAGTAATCCAAAAGTAATTGAAAGTAATCAAGTTAATGTAACCATACCCAACCCTGGCGGCCACGCTGTCGTGTATCACAGGCCCTTATTCATACCAGACCACAGAGACCCATTTAGTAGTCAAATATTAAACAATGGGGCTTTAAGTCTTGTGAGTATAAAGACCTTAACTCTGCATTATTTGTATTATTTTTATGTATGTGAAGGTGTGTGGCTATCGCTAAGCTAGGTGTGCTCATGTGGACCTGCTGTACGTTTAGTGTTGCTGCACATGGTAGTTAGTGGTGTGATGTGTTATGTTTTTTTCATTTCCTGTTAGAATATGCAGTAATTACTCATATTTTTGCAAGGGTTGCGATCCAAAAAGGACCCGGTTTGTCAAAACCCGCAAACCCTTTTCTAAATGTCTTCTTTAAAAAAAAAAAAAAAAGATTTAACACTGATTTATGCATAGAAACCAAAGGCTCAAGCACTTGTTTAACAAATTAAAGTACCATCCTTTATAAATGTTTTTTTTTTTTTACAAATTATTTCTGTACGTCAAATTATAAAAACAATCATGTTGCGACATTGCACTATTAACTCAGGACAATAGTCTATTATATTTTGTCGCCTTCATGAGAAAGTTATTGAAACACAAACATGTGACGTATAAATGTTAAGTCAAGTCACTTTTGTTTGTATGGCTCTTCATCAAAGAGGGTCTTTAATAACAAACTGTGCTCCTTAACTGTATTTTTTTAAACAAATAACTTTTGTATTGTCAAATTACAACTTTAAAAAGAACCTTGCACGATAGATTTAGGACATTATCCACCATTTTATTTCAGATGATATTTTGTGCTATCATGTGGACGTTATTGGAAAACTAAAATGTGGCTTAAACATGCTCTACTATTCTTTATCATGTCAAGAAGTCCAAGTTTGTCATGATAGAAAGCATCTTCCTGGGCCATTTGGGCCCAGCCGCTGGTGCTTTCATAAGTTCAGATCATTTTGTTGACATGATGGCTTTAAGAAAGCTCGAAATTGGAATGTAGTTTTATGGAGCTGTTTCACTTACATGTAAAAATTCATTCATATTTAGTTTCTTTTGTCTTTTATTAGCATATTTGGTATCGGAGTAATCCAAAAGTAATTGAAAGTAATCCAGTTAAAGTAACCCTACCCAAACCTGCCCGTGTATCAGTAACAAATGAAAACTTTGCAAAAGTGAGTAGAATAGTCCGAGTGCTAAGAGATCTCTCTGGCTGTCTACTCCCTCAAAAGGGGTGACCAACAGCACGACAAACACATACAATAACAAAGAAAATTAAAAAAAGGGAAAAAGTAGCAAAAAAAACACATAAAAATTGACCATGGCCAACCCAAACGGCCAAACAATTTAGGCACTTCAGCACCTAAGTCAGTCATGCTTTCGTCCCTCCAAATGAAACGGGACACGAGAAAGCGGCCATGTTATTTGGGTCAGGGTGACACAACACACTCTTCTGTTCAACAGCAAGGCCCGACAGCTTTCACTGGTTTACCCCTTCCGCATCATACAGGTTTCCTGCCCATCCCTTAGAACGCGTCCAAACATCCCACTATCCTTTTACAACACCTCTCCACTCATTCCTATTACTAACAAGAGCTCTAGCTTCCACTAGATTTAGACCTCTTTCCTGCAGTGGACTCAAAACACCATCCATCCATGTCAATCGCGGCCTTCCTTTTGGTCTCCTTCCATTTACTTCTGCGGACAGGGAAAGCATAGTTTAATTACTAAACCATTGGGCAGGGTCTGCATGAGCTGGTTTTGTTAGGAAGAAGAAAGCTTGAAATCAAGAGGGTGAATATGCGCCAATCAGTTCTGGGTCTAACCCTTACTCAGGTGAAGACCACAAGAGCGAGATGGTGCAGCATGCTAGGGCCCCCACCCTGTTATTTGAAAATAGAAACATTCTGTCAAATGAGGGGCCGCGCAGCCAATGTTAGGGGACAGCGAGCGGGCCCATTAGGGCGGCGGCACACGGTTGTTATTTCCTCACCTGGTGGAAAGCCTCACACGGCGCTCATCATTATCACCGGATCCGACGGAACACAATGCAACAGTCGCGCTTTAATAGCCTGCACCGGCACGATGTGAAAAAAAAAAAATCAATAATTTATATGTGCATACATTTCCCCGACGACCGATGGCGACCGTTTAGGACCTCCGAGTCCGTGCTGGATACACAGAATAGTGATGAGCTGCAAGACGGGGGATCCATTCTCAAGATTAAGCTCCATCTCCTCAGCTATAATGGAGTCCCCCGCGTGACCTTATCACCCTGTCACACATTGGACGTAACAAGGAAGCCGATGTTTTTGTAAACAACTAATATTGTGAGTCCTCTCAGCCTGCTGTCCTCGGTCGCCGCCGCCTCATTACGGCTGGATTTAGATGCTGGCATTTGGGGACTGGTGGGGACGCGTTCCTGCTAGATGAACGCCTACGCAGATGCGATGCTGTCGGGTCGGGACTCCCTAATTGTCAACGCGGCTTAGCCGTATGTTATTTCAGAACACGCCTTCCTCCTTCAATTGTGGCATGCATAAAAAGTAGTCGATATTAACAACCATTTCTGGTATACCCGTAATGCGGAGATTGTTCATGATTAGGATGTTTTGTTATGTGTTTATCAATTCTCGTTCTGATTCCAATCATGTATTGCTCTCTGGTCTTCCAAAGTCAAGTATTAAAAGCTATCAGCTGGTTAAAAATGCCAGCTCAGTGGCCTTGGGGGTAGGGCGCCCGCCCCGAGACTGGGAGGTTGCTGGTTTGAGCCTCGGCCAGGTCATACCTAAGACTTACAACATTGGTACCCACTACCTCCCTGCTTGGTGCTCGGCATTTGGGGTTGGAATTGGGGTTTGGTCACTTAATGACTCCCAACTGTCACGACCCAGAGTGGAATCTCGGACCCAATTGCGTTCGTTTTAAAGAAATCCTTATTGGATTGAGCTGACAGAGCTTGCTTTGGAAGCCAATGGTTGTCGGTCGCCAGCAGCGTTGGACGGAATGGCAGTTCCGTGACAGGTAGGCAGAATCGATACTGCTTAGCGGGCAGGCCGATCGCCAGGGCGAGACAGCAGGTCGTAAACGTGGGACAGAAACAGGTCTAACCGAATGCAGGCAGGAATCAAACAGGTGAGGTCTTTGTTACTGGAATCTGGCAAAACACACAGAGAGACACAAGTACGGTCTGTCACTCTCCTCTGGGCGCTGACAGCTTAAGAGGAGAGTGCCAGCCAATCAGAGAGCGCGCGCCTGCGCACCAAACGATTGCCCCAGGAGTCTTCATTTTGGCAATCATGACACCAACAAGATGTTGCAACACATCAATTGGGTTGAGCTAGGGGGGCTGGGAATCCCCTCCTCTGTATCAATCTCCCAGAAAGAGTCAAAAATATGACTCTAGCCATCTCCCACTAGGGGGAAATGGCTTCGGTATATATAATACAAATGCGGTACCAAGACTTTCGACTAGGACAAGCAAGTTCGATCATATCACCTCAGTTTTAGCTGTCCATTTTAGATGTGCCCTTAAGGTTCTGTTACTAACATACAAAAGTTTGCATTGACTTGCCCTCTCTTATCTCTCTAGTTACATTTTGTTCCTGCTGGTAGCCCACGCTCGATAAATGCTGGTCTACTTGTGAATCAGAGAACCAAGAAGAAATTTGCAGGCTCGAGAGCGTTCTCCATTTGGCCCCCTGTGCTGGGATGCTCCATTGAGACATGTCACATGAAGCAGCTGAGATGGAAAGCTGCGTCATTGCTCTGAGTTCTTGAACAATTTCAGTTATTTCTGATGTTTATTGTTGACGTTGACTCTATTTCATTTATTCTTGCCAGGAATGCAGCCTGGTCATCTTGGAAAAGGAGATTACCTCATGTGCAGCCCTTTCTTAAAGTGTCTTCATTTTCTTCATCCTGATGTTTTCGAGTTTTTCCTTTCAGACCAGGCTATGTTGTAATGGGGGTCTGTGCAGCCATTTGAGACATTTTGTCATGAAAGGCTATACAAATAAATATGACTTTACGAGACTTATCCCACTTTGTGGCAGTAGTTAACATATCATTTATGAAGTTCAGCAGTTTTAGTTGTTAATTAATTCTAAAATATACATGATATGGCTCTCACTCTCACGACTAAATTTAAAATATTTTGCAATAATTGCTCTCTAAATTAGTTTCCTGGCCCCTGTCTTGGAAAAATGGACTTTACACCGGTGTGAAGGTGAAATTTTGATAAGTGGTTCTACATGGAAAATTCAAAAAATTGTAATAGCATGATGTATTATTATTATTGGGGGGAGGGGTCAGAAGGCCTGACAGAAGTTGTAACAGCTTCTTTTGCAAAGTTGTTCCCCATTGTCAATACAAAGCTGACTTTGCTCGCTGTAATAGACCAGTTTTATCTTCGCAAACAATCGTGATGTCATGATAAAGGTACCCAAAACCCAATACTACAAGTTCCTAATAAAATGGCAGTTCATGCATCACTTGTACCAGAAGGCTGATTTAACAAGGTAGATAGTTTAGTGGTCTTCTTTTCGAAGTGAAAACTGCAAAATCAAGCATTCTGACTACAATGTGTGAGGACGGCATTTTTAGCTCCCACAAGAGAAAGCCAAAGGGCTAACTTCTTCTGTGCTGCCAACGCACCTTAGTGATTTACTTCACGTGAAGATGGTCCATTAAAGTTCCTCGTACTTTCCACTTGGCCTTTCCGAAGCCCAAAAGAAGGATGAACAAGTGGTAAGGGGTCATAATATTCCACCTGATCTTTCTCTGGAACCTTCCTTTCCTGCGGGGATCACGGGAAATAAATAATGGTCAACCCTTTGCAAAGCAACGCACATGATGGAGGGCGATGTCAAGCGGCCAAGTCGGGCTAGGGCGGGGAGGGAGATTCAGTTGCTCCGTGGATTGGTGCAGCAGAACGCGTCTTTTTTACGAGTGGCCGGGGAAAGAAAGAAAGAGGGCTCGTTTTTTCCACGACAAAGAACCCTCACGGCACAGCACTGGATATATGATGCTCTTCTGACACTCCCAAATTTACTGAGCTTCTTTCAGTGGTGCGGATTAACCCATCAGCGGTTCTCAAACTGGGAAAAAAAACCCGGCCCGATTGTACTCAGCCACTGCTTCCTTGGCGTACCACGAAACTGAGATTGAGTGCCAGCCTCTTCTAAAGAAAATATTACTTACAGTACCCTCCAGAATACTGACACCCAAAAGTAGTGCGTTTCTCTGAAAATTACACAATACCATATATGGTCGCAGTGAAGCCGACCCCCGATAACTGCATAAAAATAGCCACATAATAAAATAGAAAAGAACTGTGTACAGCCACCTGTGGAAGTGGTGAACCCTTCATATTTCCTGGCTTGTGCAATCTAAAGAGCTCAGGCAAGACACTCCATACCCATGTTGTCTTGAAACCACCCAAAGATTTCCTGCCCTATTTCTGGGTAATGTCCAATATGTTTTGTTTTTTTCAGGCATAGTTTATTGCAAAAGTAATGTTACGAATAAAAAAAAGGGATATTCAGCATTCTTTTACAGTAAATCCTGTGCTCACGTTTGCCCCAATGATTTCGGTGTTCCTGCATAAGTCAGGCCCACTTCCCCACATGCTGTCTAACATTTACTACTAGTGACACATATAAACGGACACCTGATTTTAGTGTTTTATTTTATAGCTGTAAATACGGCTTCAGTGCAGAGACTTGGAGCCTGAACGCGGATTTGAGAAGGATATAAAATGTTTTTGAGATGAAGTGTTTGAGGAGTATGTAGTAGGATTGACAAGATTGGATAGATTGAGAAATGAAATTGTGAGAGACAGGGCTGGAGTAGTGGTGGAACTGGGCAAGAGTGTGGATAAGAGAGTACTCGGTTGGTTTGTACTCATGGAGAGGATGGATGAAGAGCGAATGTTGAAGAGGACCTACTGAGCAGAAGTAAATGGAAGGAGACCAAGAGGAAGGCCGCGATTGACGTGGATGGATGGTGTTATGAGTGTACTGCAGGAAAGAGGTCTAAACATAGTGGAAGCTAGAGCTCTTGTTGGTGATAGGAATGAGTGGAGGGGTGTTGTAAAATGATAGTGGGATGTTAAGACGTGTTCTAAGGTATGGGCAGGGGCAGGGCACCTGTATGATGCGGCAGAGGTAAACCAGTGAAAGCTGTTGAACAGAAGAGTGTGTTGTGTCACCCTGACACGAGTGTCACGGCCGCTTTCTTGTGTCCCGTTTCCTCTGGAGGGACGAAAGCATGACCAACTTGGGTGCTGAGGTGCTTAACTTGTTTGGGTGTTTGGGCATTTGGGTTGCCCATGGTCCGGAAATGTTTTCCCTTTTTTATTTTCTTTGTTTTTGTATGTGTTTGTCTTTCTGTTGGTCACCCCTCTTGAGGGATATCACCAAGGTAGAGATGGATAGATAGATAGATAGATAGATAGATAGATAGATAGATAGATAGATAGATAGATAGATAGATAGATAGATAGATAGATAGATAGATAGATAGATAGATAGATAGATAGATAGATGGATAGATAGATGGATGGATAGATATGGCTTGTATGCGAGGATATATAGTAGGGGTATATCAGCAGGGGGAAATTACACTACCTTGTACAATGTGTGACCGTAACTGTATTCAGTTGTATTTTGTATGGAGATGTAAAATTGCCCAACCTTTTCAAGAATTATGTTTTGGTTTGTGTTGCCCGCAGATTGAGAATTGAAACGCGAGTGATGGAGGACCTGTTAAAACACAGTGTACATTGGAAAAACCGTCAAAGAATGCATTGTAATTCGTGATCCGCTTTTAGAAAGTAGCGCGTTACAGTACTCCTTACCGAAAAAAGTAATTGCATTCTTTGTCACACGTCACTCCCAACACTGCTCGTAAAAAATACTGAAAAGAAAATGTGGAATCATCCGAAAGGGCGCAGAAGCTTCCTTTCGGCTGTTGATTAAAAGTTCTCCGTCTCTCCGCAGATGCAGAGGGAGTCTCCCGTGAAACTCTGCTACCTTCGAGCAACAGCACAAAGCAGTAAAACACATAAAGTAAGAAATGGAAATCCATTTTCAAGACGCAGCCCGTAGACAGGGGAGGCGCTCAAGCATTCTCCGCAGACGTCTTGCCAAGCAGCTTCCTCGCCCCCGCCTTCATCCATAATCCCCGTCGTTCTATTACAGCTTCAACTATTTCTTAAGATGAGATGAAACTTTAATGATCTCTGTCGGGGAAAATGGGTCATTGTGCTGACACAAAGCCGAGTATTTTAAAAGGGGAAACGAGGTAAAGAAGAAAAAGGAAAAACAATCTGACGAATAGAGAGCAGAGTTTGGGATTCGGGAGCGCCTCTGCCACTTGTTGCCTGCAAAATGTCAATGCCGTGCAGCGAGCGAGTACAATTTAAAACAGTCCCCATTTCAATGTCATACTTTACATCAAATTCGCACTAACCTAGGTTTTCATTTGTGTCCTTAAAAGTGGGCTGCGTCGTTTGAAGTATCCTTAAAAAGTAAAAAGTGGAATATTTTATCTATTAACTCATTCGATGCTACAAGGTATAAAACAGTTTTCAGATGCATTGCCCTTGAGTGCCAAAACGAAAAAGAAATACCTTTTTTGTTTTGTTTTATTACAAGAAATATTATAGAGAGTTTGGCACTGCTCATCGTTAAGCATCAAGCCTCTGGGAATTATTTCAGTATAATGAATCACCAATAGATGGCAGGAGTGGCTTCCTTTTCCGGCAATTGCGTGTGTGTCGACGGTCCCTGAGGCGAGTAGGCATAGTGAAGCAGTGTGGTGAGAGTCATGAGATATGGACAAATAGTAATAGGCAGTTTACTCTTCAACAGGGCTTAGTCCCTTCGAAAAAAGATGATAAAGAATCATTATCATTGTCTAGTCAGAGAGGGATGATGTTTCGTGCACACCATTAGGAAGGTGGGCCCCGAGAGAACGCGATCACCATGGTGACCGAAAGTTTATGCATTGTTCCTTGCATAGTTTATGCATCAGTTTAGTGTTCTTGCAATGAATGAATGAATGAAAACTTTTATTTCGAACATTAAAATAAAAACAGGACAAAAACAATGAGTCAACAACAAAATAATGTCACATAACATGTTCGAAAAGGGGTAGTCAGAAGCAGATGCTTATTTTTTCTACCCCTTTATCTTCCCTATTAAATGCATTTTGTTATCGCGGCTCCTTCACGCTCGGTTGCGAACCACTCCAGTAAGAGCTGGAGATCACAGCTTGAGGAAGCTAATAGCACCACCGCATCTGCTAAAAGCAGCGATACAATGCAGTGGCCCTCAAACCGGACCCCTTCCCCGGTGGGATTTTCGTTTTTATTCAGTATTATTTGACTATTTCACTGCTTCACAATACTATTTTCTGATTTAGCTTTCAAACCTGGCAAGTCTTTCTGTAGTAGCTTTATATCTTGTTGTGTGTTGACTAAAGTAATCATCTATGCATGCTAACCTTCATTTTATATCATCAGTAAAGGTTCTCTTTGCATCAATTTGAGTTTTAGTGTTGCTGGTTTTCTTGGTTCACGGGCACGAATAAGGACGCAACCCTGGAGAGATTGTTGACGGTTCCTGGCCTGTTTTTGGGTCGTGGCAACGTTGGGATCATTACATTCCTTAATCTTTTCAGCCCTGTTCTTTTTCGGTCTTCCTCTCCTCCTGCCTCCTTGGACTGTGCCCTGGAGAATTATCTTGGCCAGTCCTGATGATCTTGTGTCGTGACCATACCACTGAAGTTTCCGTCTGCGCACAGTTGTGAACTGTTCTTCGAAGGGTCCAATGTACCCTCTGATGGTGTTGCGCACCGTGTCATTTGTTACATGGTCTAAGCAGCTGATCCTGTTGCAGTGCATCTCCATGGTCTTGATTTTTTTTCCCAGTTTAGCTGTGAGAGTCCATGTCTCCCAAGCATTGAGGAAGATGGAAGTAACCAGTGCTTGAGTCTGATCTTTGATTTCACTGCTATGTTGTTGTCCGTCCAGATGAGTTTAAGGATGGCAAATGCAGCTGTAGATTGAGCTATCTTGGCCATGATTTCTTGTTGTGACAGGTTTTAGATCTGTGTGGTTATTGATGATGTTTGTGGTGATACCTTGGGGACTGTTGGTCATTGTTTTTGTTTTTTTCTATGCTGATTTCCATCCCATACTGGCTTGGTGCTTTGTCCAGGCGATTAACCAGAGTTTTTGTTCGTTTCCTGCCAATCCAGCAATATTATCAGCCAAACGGAAGTTAGTGATGTTGTGGAAGTAGTTATGTTTCTCCAGAGTTTTGGACGTGATCTTCTCCAGGAAGATGTTGAATAAAGTAGGAGAGGAGTGCAGCCGTGTCTGACACCGACTGTGGTTTGAAACCACGCTCCAATTGTACCATTGATCAGTGCTGCACAGTTGTTCAATGCTCTGACCTGCTGGCTTTCTCTTGATTATAAAGAAAACAAAATCGCTGAAGCCAGGTCAGCCCACGGTAGGTTGCCTCGATAGGGTAAGACATTTCTTCAGGACACCATAATTCCCATCTCTATTCACCATGGATGGTGGTCCATAAAATTCTCATCCTGCTAAGAAAACTATCTTGAACCCCTGCCTTTACGCAAAAATTGTAAGTTTGTCAGCTGAAACAGGAAATACATTTGGTTTCATTTTTTTTTCCAACCATCCATTTTCCTGACGGCTTTTCTTTTTCAAAAATGTGTTCTGGAGCTCTTCAATAGCGATGATAAAAAAATAAATATCGATCTAAACCAGAGGTGATTTTAGGTTCAGCGCTTTGGGGCTGCTGAGCACCCAGAGTATCTGGCTGGTTCGAACATTTTTGTCATTTCACTTAAAGTGATATAACACATAAAATGTAATTATGATAGAATTTAATTAAAACATTTTGCTTAAGGCTTTTTATTTAAAAGGCTGTTTTTATCAATTCAAGGTTCATTTGAAGGCCATTTTAATCAATTGAATGTTTGTTTTAAGGTCGTTATTATTCAATGCATGTTCCTTTTTTAATTGAATTATTGACAGTCATCACTAGCTCTGTATGATCATTGTTACTAAAGAAAAATGTGGGTGTCATCTGCCAACAAAATAACCTAAATACTTGAGACACTGCAAAGAAACCTTTTCTATACACATTGAAGAGTTTTGGTCCTAACACGGATCCCTGTGAAAACCCACATTAAGTACCAAGAGTATTTGAGCTGTACTGTCCTATGCTGATGTAAACAGTATGTTTGCCACCATAAGGCGCCATGTGTGAGATGTAAACGCACATAGCTGGGGAATTGTGGGCGTCACTGCTAAAGAGTGTGGTTTGGGCGTGTGTATGAGGCTAGGTTTACACATAAGAGCTCAATGCAAAATTGCAAATTTTGGGTGAAATCCCATGTTTTTGTGAGATCGTTCACAACTAATTACGACTGAACGCGACAAGTGTCCCGCTTGTGCAAAAGAAGACACATGACGTCACACGCATCCGTCTTTTGTTTGCGCAAGTACTCATGGATGCCAGCATATTTAGCAATATGAAAGTTGAGCTACCACAGGCTGAACAAAGTTGTCCCCACAAATATTGATTAAATCAAATACCTCGCTTTCCCTCCATTGCATGCTTGAATGAGCCAGTTTTCGGAAAAGAGCCGGAATTGCCATCACTGCATCACAGTAGTGTGGCCTTGCGCACTGGTTGAAAAACACTGCTTAATAGGGTGATCTTTGTTTGAATATTTATATCGGCTTTGCATTTACGACCTAGTACAAGCTGTCCGCTTTATCGTAGGCGAAAAGTGCCAGCTTCCTGACAAGTGAGACGTGCTAATTTTTCCATCCAGCTACTGATATGTGTGATTAAGAAGGAGAAATAATGAGGTGAAATTACGGGGGCAATGACACGACATGGTTGCGATTGACACAAAAACAATACTAAAACAAGATATTTGTGCCATTATTAATCTAAATATGGACCAAAGTTTTGGGGGCTGTCAGAAACAGTTCTATAATTTGTCTATTTTTTAGAAAACAATGGAAAATGACCCAATTGGTCCGCACTGTTTTAAGACATCTGTTTTTTTTTAATAGTTCCTAGTTTAAACAACCATTATAGTGTTTGAATATATATATATATATATATATATATATATATATATATATATATATATATATATATATATATATATATATAGAGAGAGAGAGAGAGAGAGAGAGAGAGAGAGAGAGAGAGAGAGAGAGAGAGAGAGAGGTGGAGTGAGAGAGAGAGAGAGAGAGAGACAGAGAGACAGAGAGAGACAGAGAGAGAGAGAGAGCTATGCTACACTAACAAATAGAAATAAAACCAAGGAAGGGCATGATGTTGCTCTCCAGCTCTCCCCCCACCCCACATTTATTCTACATCATGTGTTCTGCGCCAAACAGTTTCGCTAAAAAGAAGATAAAAGCAGATAGGTGCGTTGGAAAAATAAACATAATGGCTCTTTAAACTCAGTTGAGCATTGTTAACTCATACTCAATAGAAAAAATATTTAACTTTCCAATTTTTAAGGACATTTTCAGTGTCGCACCCCACCTTTAAGGAATGGATTTCGGATGAGTGTCTGTGGTTGATTACGGCATAACAACTTTTGAGGTGTCGTAATTAAATTTCAATCAATCAAAAGCCGTGCTCTGCAACACCTTTCCGAATCATCGCATGATTATGCAAATTAGCCTCGTATTCTCAGAATGCTTCAAGTGAATCATCAAGTGCAACTCGGCACTCCTCGTTCCATGTTTTACAGCAGAAATATCTCAACTTGATAGCCTCAAGCAAAAAGGTCAGAAAAATGCTACAGAGTGAAGACACACGCGTAAATCTTGTGTTATTTCATGCAAAACTCGAAGTCGATCTGCCCTTTTTTTTCGTGCCCTAAACACAGAGAAAAAACAACAACTGAAATGTGATGTCCGCCTTTGTTTTGATTTGCTCTCTTTTTTTGCGTGGTACTAGTAAATTAAAATCAACAGGGCATTAGCCTGACCTCCATTAGTTCCAATGTTTGGCTGATGAAAAGTGCACGTAGGGAAAGTGAGAAAAGTAGTTGTGCGTGCAGCGTTTCGGCTCCTGCACCCTCATTATGTGGACTGGTTTTTGCTACTCTATTCACGTTAATAGATCTTGGAAAAAGGTATTTTGATGGTGAGTCACACAGTTCCCACCAAACTAGTAATCAGTGGCCTTTATTCAGAGCATCCATCCATTATCTGCACCGCTTATCCACAGTAGGGTCGCGGGGGTGCTGGTGCCCATCCCAGCTACACAACCTTGCTATCTCATCTATGCACCTCTGCTTCATTAGTATCATGTGAAAGTTTTTTTTTTAAAGCAGGTGAAATTCTCAGCAAAAAAAGAACCGCTTGAATCCAAGGAAAAATATTGTTTTTAAATAAAAACATATGAGCACATTATGTATCTGCTTATTTCACATTTACACTTGTAGGCACAAACATAGACAAAGTAACACAGAAAAATTCATATTAAAACAATCTTCAAATATATGTATATATTTTTTTCTATTCAGAGCATGATTGACAACCCACCGTTTTTTGCACGACAACCATGTTTTTCATTTTTATGTCCACATGGCGTAATCGAGGAAATGAATCATCTTGAAGCACCAATGTGTGTGTGAAGTATTTCCCTGTAGGGCTTCACTGCTATATTTTGCTTCATTGTGACATCACTAGTTGATACACTGTATAGAAAGTCCCAGGACTTGAGACATGACAAATAAGATAACGAAATAGCACCAAGCTAAATAGTGTAGAGGGGGAGGTGTGATTGGAGGGTAATCGGGACAAGTGACACCAGGAGTTGTGTGGAAAATAGGGGCTTGCCATAGAATGACCAATTAAGGTAAGGAAAAGCAATATTTTGTGTGGCTAATATGATTTTTTTAGAACCACAATAATTATCCTTTGCCATGGATTTCACCAGAACCTTACAAATTGCCAATGAAATGCTCTTCCACTCCTCAATGACAACATGACAGAGCTAGGGGATATTTGAGATATTGTGCTTCCTCACAGAAGGCTTGAGGATGCCCCAAAGATGTTCTATTGGGTTTAGCTCTGGAGACATGCTTGGCCAGTCCATCCCCTTTAGAAAAGCCATGGTTATTTTAGAGGTGTATTTGGGGTCCTTGTCAGGCTGGAACATTGACCTGCAACCCAGTTTTTGGAGGGAGGGGATCATTCCTTGCTCCAGTATTTTACAGTACATGCTGGAGTTCATTTCTTCCTCAACTTCACAAAGATCGGTTTCTCATAGTACAGCGCCTGCAGTTCCCCCCCCTTCTTTCTATATTAGATGGCAACATTACCCGATTTAACAGTCTCTCTCTCCGCTTCCCTGTCTGGGTGCTCACAATTAACCAATTGGCCACCTTCTACTATAAATGCTCCAGTCTCCCACTCTACTTTCTGATCCGTCTTGGTACGCTCCTCAAATATTCCCCCACCAAGACAACAAGCTCCTCACCCTTCTTCAGGTGTTTTCTTCAAGAGATTCTGAAATCTTCTTTTCAAAATTTTGCCTCCACAATACCACATTCATCAGTTTCTCTCTCAAGTTTCCCCTTCTCATCAGTCCTGGTTCCACTTTCCCTTCTCATTTGTGAAGTTTGTTTTTTAATTGAATAAACACCCACTTCTGCGGTTTGATCATATTTGTCTTTTTGTCGCATTGTGTCCTGCATTTGGGGCCATCTGACATTACGTGACAGGGTTGGTGAACACTCTGAGGTATCCAGGATGAAGATATGAGGGCCCAAAGATCACAAATTTCATGGGGCACAAACCGATGACTGTTGGGGTTTAGGTTTCACTGGCAGAGGATTTAAATTACTTCTTTGCCCGCTTTTATGTTGCCAGGCCGCCAGCAGCCACAACACAGCTACTAGGAATCACCAACAGCTCACAGGGGACTTTGGAAGCATGAAGTGAGATGTGTCCTGAAAACTGCAAACCCCAGGAAGACAGCTGGCCCTAATGGAATACCAATGAGAGTGCTGAGGTGAGGGACTTTGCAGACCACCTAGCTGGGGTCTTTGTCAACATATTTAACTGTTCCCTGTCACAAGCTGCCATAACACCCTGCCTCAGGACCTTCATTATCAACACCATGCCAAAGATATCCCAAAGTGTTAAAAGATGTGGGTTACCTTTAAATAATTATCAACAACTATTTGGTGAATTTGACAAATAACCTTGAAAATATTGTGTTTTCTAAGAGTAATGGGGATTTCAAAATTATATCCCGAGGTTGAAAAAAAAGGATGGAAATAGCAAAATGGAAAGACACACTTCATGGATGATGATTGGAGGGAGCTGGCATTGCGATTTTCCCATCTCAAGACTGTCAGGTTGGAGATGAAAGCTCAAACCTTTGCACCTTCCACCTGCTGGTGCCGCCCATCCCCACAACGCGGCTGCCATCTGTCGTACAAATTGATCAAAAGGCTTCAGAATGTGCCGTGCGTTCTTTATCCTGCCCATCGGCATCCCTCGCATGCTATTGCACCGTAAGCCTTTGAATGCACGGGGACGACTCTTGTAGTAGCCGAAGCCATCTCACAGAAGCAAATACCACTAAGAAGATCTGCAGGACATTTTCTGCGTCCATCTTCGCTCCTCATCCCCTAGTTAAAGGAAAGTTACTGTCAATCTTGACTTTTTCTTCCTTTTCATGTATATTGTTAGAATATTGAAATGTGTCTTCTCATATACAGTAGTCATACTTGTGTGTGTTTTCCAGTGATATTTTGAAAATCAGGGGTGTCAAACTAATTTAACTCAGGGGCCAAATGGTAGGAATACCTTGCTCACAGGGGCCGGACTAGTAAATTAATGACGTTAAGTGTGCTTTAGCTGGAGGGTTGGGGGTCTTTTTGGAGGTTCACAATTAAATTATGATTCAAGGATGAAATATTTGATTATAAAATTATGATATAAGTTTTTTTTCCATCAGTAAAATTTAATTTCTTAGACTGTTTATCAATGGTGCATTTAAAATGATGAAGCGAAACAATTTAATTAATTTACACTAGTCTAGTCAAGTTCACTTGTATAGCCCTTAATCACACGAAGTCTGAGAGGGCTGTACAGACTACAGACTATTTATTACACCATCCCCTGATCTAAAACCTTCATGGAGGTTAAGGACGAAACTCAAAAACTTCAGCATGAGGAGAACAACAAAACGAGTTTATAACTCGCAAAAATTCATGTAAACTGAAAAGTGACAACAAACTCTTTAAATGATTGATTGATCATTTAAAAATCTTGCTGCTTTTTTTTTCTTCAGAAAATGTTACCCTGAATATCAATTATAGAAAGCATCTAAAGCTTCTTAAAACGTCTGCAAAGAAAATAATCTTTTTAAATTGTGTAATTTTTGTATTGCCTTTATTTTTACTTTTATTTCACTAAAATAACATAGGTTCAATGCTTAGCAAATGCTTTACAAGTGGCGCTTGGCTTTGGCAACATCCAGTGGATATTTTTAAGTATTTGGTTCTCGTGTGCTCTTCTCAGCATTGTCTCGCGGGCCACAAAAAATGATGAGGTGGGCCACATTTCGCCCACAATCCAGGAGTTTGACACAGGTGTTTTGAATCATCACATCTATATGTTAATGCTCTTCATCACTTAGAGGTAATGAATGCGCCTTATGATTATCTATATTTCTACTGTACATATTTACTTGTTTTATTCATTTGTCCTTACAAAATATATGTTTGTCAAGGTGTTATAAATGTAAATGTTCTGCTTTTATATAGCGCCTGTAAGGACACTTCTACATATAACACAGAGGAGCCGGGAATTTAACCTGCTTGATCCCAAGATGAGCACTTCACCTCCTGAGCTACTGCTGCCCCAGGGAAAAAAAAAAAAAAATTTACAGACTCAAACATTTGTTTAACAAAAATGTACTGTAGTTAATAAAGTTTTTCTACAAATAACTTTTGTACAGTCAATTTATGATTTAAAAAAATGATCTTTACGCTATATTGCACTTTTGATTCGGGACATAATATTTTGAGGGGAAAACAAAAATGCGGCTTAAAAAATGCTTTTTAGGAGAACTTTGCCTTTTGGGCATGGAACCTGGTGCTTTTGTCGGTCCAGAGCGTTTTGTTGACATTATGGCTTGCAGAGAAACTAGATAAGGAAAAACATTTGCATGTATGTAATTTATCTTCATCAAGCTGTTTTACTTATGAGTACGACTCAGAGGGGAACGTCATCAATGTTCAGATAGACACAGGCAGAAAAGGTGAAAGGCGATTGTTTAGCCAATCAGAAAGAAAGAAAACAAAGCTCGATTAAATCCGCAAAGTAGCCAAACAGCAAAAAGTAGACTGCAATACAATGAGTGATTACTGTAAATGATTTGAAAATGCACTAATGCATCACAAGCTTGATCTGTACACACAAGCCCAAAATATTTTGTTTCATTGGTCTTATTGTAATGAAAACCTCGAAGGAAATACTTTTCCCGCACTTGTTTTTAACCGTCTCGTCACGCAACCCAGATGTTGACATGACTCATCCTTTGACCTGCTGCCCTCCGGTAGGTGCTACTGGTCCCTTAAAACGATGACTTACAAGCTCAGTGTCAGTTAATTCCCAAAGGCCATCACCACTCTGCACAAGGAGCAAGATGGTAACAAATATATATTCTGCAAGTTGTATTGAAACATGGTAATTTAAATCTTGTTTATAGACTTTTTGGGGAATTTTGTTGCCGTTAAATGTTATTGTACTATTTTTCATTGCACTTTTGTTACGATGCACTAACAACTTAAGCCAATCTCCAAGTAGAAGCTTGAATTAATTTTTGCCTATTTACATTCTTTTCATGTTATTTTTCTCTTTTTAGTCTTTATGAAATATATAATTGTAAGGAAGGTTCAATATGTTGTTATCAATGACAATAAAGACAATGCTAATTCTAATACAGGAAAGTTTCTTGCAACAAATGTGTTGCAGCAAGATAGTCATGCAACTGTGTTAAATTCAATATTACCGGTAGTTCAGAATGAGATCATCTTTTTTCAAGGGCTCATTAAAGGGACAGTATGTTAAATATTAGATCAGGTCCCTACAACGTGGTGCCTGCGGTGTGAATACGTGAGTGAATTGTCTGTCCCTGTGTGCCCTGCAACCAGTTCAGGGTGTCCCCTGCCTACTGCCCGAAAATAGCTGGGATGGGCTCCAGCATCCCTGCGACCCTACTGAGGATAAGCGGTGCAAATAATGGATGGATGGATATTAAGTTCTCTCGGAGCTTTGTTTTGAATCCAAACGCTATAAATTCCAATAGATATTCCCAATCACTGAACACATAAAAAAGGTATACCTATCAAAGTTTGTGTCAAGCAAATGATTAACCTTATGAAAAACTTCCTTGTGCTACTGTGTAAAAAAACCCTGAATTAAAGCTTGCAAATTCTGATAGTATCTTGTCAAGTCTTGGCAGTACGAGTGGCATGTTGCTGTCAGAACAAAAGCCGGATGCGGACGTATCAAAGAAAGGGAAACTACGATCCGCGTCAATTTGCAGCCGTCGTTCAACGTGCGCTCTTCAGTCCTCATTTGTAGACAGCAACGCGGCGGCATTTCTTTATCGTGAGGCTTTGAAGGGAGACGCCGAGACATACTGCCTTATCTGCCGAAGCCCCCCGTCAAGCCAAAAAAAGAAGATAGACGACGGTGAGGAGAAAACTGCTCCTTCTCTATAAAAGCACATTTCTGAATAGAAAATGCATCCTAGGAAGAAAAAAAGTGTGCATTCCACAATTATTATTCACCAAACTGCAGCATTATTGTGCTGATACCTTTGCAATTCAATTGCATTAAATTCAATGAGGTGGAAGCAAAAACGTAAGGCAGGGGTGCCCAAAAAGTGGGATTGCATTTAACGATAAAAGGAGGTACAAAGTGACAAACAAACATGGGCTCAGAAAACAACAAAATGTACAAACAAAATCAAACCTGGCAAAGTTCGAACTAGAGAAAAAGACCGAAACTGGAAATTGAAAATGCAAGTGGCAAATTAACATTAGCAGCTCAGTAGCCTAGATGTAAGGGCGCCCGCTCTCAGACTGGGAGGTCGCTGGTTCAAGCCTCGGCCGAGTCATACCTAAGACTTACAACATTGGTACTCATTGCCTCCCTGCTTGGCGCTCAGCATTAAGGGTCGGAATTGGGGGGTTTGGTCACCTAATGACTGAAATGGCTGCGCCCTGTTTGGCTGCGGCTGCATCGGCTCGCTACAGTTTAACTGTACGGGTCAGGTGTATCGACATTTCGTTCTGTGTGCATTGTTACAAAGAATGACAATAAAAGTAAATTCTATTCTTCTTTGTAACAAAGAAACCTGGCATGGTGATGGAAATGAAAGTGTTATGGAAACAGCAATGACCCGATGACGTGTATCGATCAAAATGTCCTTATAAAGGGTGAGAATAATTGAGCAGAGGGGTATCCAATCACCACACGCATGTGCCTGGTTCCAAACACCTCTGGTGGAGGCATACCAGACCTTAACACCATTTTGTTTTTTAGATGTAACAAGGCCTACTACTGAAAGTATGTGTGGGTATAAGAGCCGACCCCTGATTGATCAGGGATGAGGCGAGAAAAAAGAAAAAGAAGAAGGCCTACTTAGGTAAGTGGCGTCAATCCATTGTTATTTTTTTGTGTAAATTTATGCCCTATAATGGTATTGGCTAATCCCAAGTAGGGATAATACATCTGTATTCATGTTATAAAGGAAAAACGACCATCATATATGATATAATTTATGTATTAAAGCAGACATTTCCATGAATAATTATTCGAAGAAAAGGGTTTTATCTAGCACAAGCGACTGTGTTGTATTAATTGCAGACTAAAAAGCCCTTTTGCTCAAATGCATTGTTCCAGTTCTGTAGTTCTGTTAAAAAGTTGCACTAAGGCAGTGTTGCACACATAGTGGGGCCCCCGGGGGTAGCGCAAGACTCTGTCAAGGGAGGGCACGTTTGACCTCTGGAACTTTTCACGTTACTAACTTTCGGAGAATGTGCATTTGCACATCCACTACATTAGGAGGCAGTGTCGCTTTCATTGGCAGTGTGTGCTCGGTGATGAAGGAGTTTTTCACGTTGATTATTCACGCTTTGCACATCGCAAAGCTCAGGGTATGAAGAATAGACAGTAGTGTAGCAGAACCTTAATTTGGGGGTGTAAGAGGTTTTCTTTTTCCTGGCTGAGCATGACAGAAAATAATTGAGAACAACTGCAGTGAGGAAAGTTTATGACAAGCTAATGTTTCACAAGAGAGACAAGCTCACAGCTGTTGCTTTTGCCGTTTATTTATGTTTACAGGCTTCACATTCACGAATCCCTTAAGCACAAGGGTTGTCAGGGTACCACTTCTTGTGGCATGTCTTGGTTAAGTACAGCCTGCGCATCTTTCCCTCTCTAGCGGATTTGTTTGGGTATGGGTTTGATCCCCCACATGAAACAAAGAATACTGGTCTCCATGATCAACAGTAGCATTTTTGATTAAATCAGATTCAATTAGACTAGATTAAATCTAATTTTATCGTTATCGCACAAGTCAAAAATAAAAGGCAGCAAAATACATTTAGCATCCAACCAGAAATGCATAGCAGCGTATAAATATGAAATATTTATGTATAAGAGTGCATCACAGTAGTGTTTTTTTTTTTTGGTTTGAACAAATTTATTGACACTAAGAACAGAAAACAATCATGACAATCTCAACAGCAATTAAGCACATTCACAATATTATATTCCAATATTACGTTTTTAACAGCAAACACAAAGTGAGGTTTGAACAAACCTTCTCGAAAATCAAACATATTCACAATTTCATTATATAACATCTTTGTGGCCTTGCACACTGGTTGAAAAACACTGCTTAATAGGGTGATCTTTGTTTGAATATATACTGTATATCGGGTTTGCATAACATATAACAGCAGCGGTTTCCTGATCTGACTCAAATACAGCACCTTTATTATCTGGTTGCTGTTGTTTTTCCAGTGTAAAGCGACATTCCACTCTTCAGAGATTAACTGGACCGGGGCAGCGGGTGACAATATAAAAATGAGATCGATGCGTAATTTTGAGTTTCGCTTCATGCAATGCATATTGTATGAAGCGAAACTACAATATGGTGTTTGGAATCACTTGACTTTAATACTTTTGTTCAAACAAAATCTTTGTAGTGATAATATCACGTACTTTTGTGACATATTAAAAGCTCAAAGGTTCTTTAGCCGGTAAAGGACAGTGTATTTGATTGAATAAATACCAAATTTATCTTCAAAAATAAATAAACTATTTAAAACAAGGTACATTATTTTAAACCGTTGTATTATTGATCTGGTAAATGTTCTTGTACCATCAAGATAGTACATTTTAATTAAGTTGTTGACTTCTTTTAAAAAGAAAATAAATCCACACTTTTACAATACATATGAAACAGCATTTAAGAGGAAACTACATAAAGGGAACTCCTAACATTATTATTTTTCTCCCTGTCTGCATCAAGTCTACTGCAACAGATTTTATCACTAACATGTCTTCAAAACAGAAAATAACAGAAGGAATACAAATAGAAGGATGTTAAGAAAGTTTACTTTGTGTAAACAATTGAGCAGAGCCAGCTACACAATCTGTGGCACCACGACGCGGCTCATTTGAAAGGACGCCGGCGAGTTAGCAGCGGCCGACTTCCTCTAGCGAGAGAAGCCCTGTGGGTAGGAAGCCAAGATATCCGGTGTGAGACAGCGGGAGGGGAAGAAGGAGAGGGATAAGATGGACCGAAGGTGAAGAAGAAATAGCCAGAAGACACAGAGGGGAAACCGGCGAGCAAGGAGGCGAGAAAAGCCAGTCAGAGAGATCCATCATGGGGGGCGGCAGGACGGTGGAGTTAGAGCTGGAGGAAGAGGGGGAGAGAAAGAGAAATCTAGACAAAGGGGAAATAAAAACAGTAGAAAACAAACAGAGAGAGACACAGAGAGACATAGGACAAAAGACATATAGAGAAAGATTGAGAAGAGACGGGCACACAGACAGAGAGACAGACGGAAACTGAGTGAATGTGACGGAGAGATAAGAGAAAGACAGACAGCGACAGTTACCGAAGAAACATACAGAAAGAGAGATTAAAAAAAGACAGGCACACAGAAGGAGTGACAAACAGATTAAAAGATAAATAAAAAGAGACAGACAGACGGACGGACGGACGGACGGACGGACGGACGGACGGACGGACGGACGGACGGACGGACGCAGACTAAGAGCAAAACACAGAGAGAGAAAGAAAGGGAGTGTTAGAAGGACAAGAGAGAGAAAATACATGAAATAAACAAGAGAGACAGACATACGGACAAAGAGACAAAGAACAGGAGAGAGAGAAAAGACAGAAAGGGACATACAGGTAGAGACAAAAGATTGAGACAGGTACACAGACAGAGAGACAAAGACAGACAGAGGGAGAAAGAGAAAGAAGTGGATATGGAGATAAAGGATGGAAAAAGTAACAGATACAGAAGAGAGACAGACAAACAGGGAGAGCTAGTCAGGAGATAGAAAGAGATACATAGAGACGGACAAACAGGGAAATATAGTTAAGAGAGAGAGAGAGAGATACAGAAAGAGAGAGAGAGAGAGAGAGAGTGAGAGAGAGCGAGAGAGAGACAGAAAGAGAGATGGCAGACAGGCACACAGATACAGAGATAAACAGCAGCGGAAGAGAGAAATGGGAATGAAAGAAAAAGAAAGAGAGAGAGAGAGAGCAAGAACGAGAGAGAGAGATAGACAGAGAGAAAGAGAGAGAGAGATAAAGAAATAAAAGGTCAGTGATGAAGATTGAGAAAGAGATAGACAGAGAAACAGAAGATATAAAGAGTGAGAAAAAGGCAAAAAGTGAGAAAAGACAGACAGACACAGAGGAAGAAAAGAAATAAGCAGGTTCAGGGTCCGATTCCAGGCTCTAGCCTTCCTTTTAAAATCCTGAACTTGAACTCAACTGTGCTTACCACAAGCTGATCGTTCTGTCCCGGCCTATCGTCTATAGCAGTAAAGTAAGAAACAATGTTTTAATGGGCCCATTTAAGGAAATGATGACTTTGATGCAAATAAGGCCTTAATTGCTATAGACAATACAACTGATACAAAGAGAATTGCAGACCTTCATCAACAAATGCCACAATTTTCCACACGGCACCTTTCCCTCACCTCAGACCTTTTATCGGCTGGCGTCTTTCCAAATGTCAAGCAAAGATCTGTAGAGTTTAGCAGAGATCTGGGCCAGAGCGTGAAATAAGAAAGTCAAATATAAAGGAAAAAATAGATGGATTGATGCAATGGTCTGATGAGTTCACACTTCAAATATATTCTGGAAAGCATGGATTTTAGATTTCTTGGACCAAATACGAAATACATTTGGGGCGCAGCTGTAAAAGTGATTTTTAATGAGAAATTTGTGAGTTCATTATTATCAAAGTGATTATGACAAGCAAGACAAAGTCATGCAGCTCACTTCCTAAAACAAGTTCACATATATTATGTAGTGCAAATAAGCCCAACACAAAAATGACTTCCACTTTCTTTGTTTCAAATAATTCACTTTGGAAAGGGTGGAAAGACGTGTCCCCTTTTGGACAGTTCCCGGATGTACCAATTCACTATGTTGTCTTGTCCTGCACGGTTGTGATGGCGCCCAGCTGGCCCCGCCCCTTGTCACAGGCTGACCTGCATTTCCTGATTACTCCTATGGGTACTTAAACTCGCCTTTTGGAACTGCCCTTTGCCAGATCGTTGTTTACCCTTGTTGAAAACCTGTTCATGCCTGTTTGATACCTGTTTATTCTTGTTGTGCTTGTTGGACTTTGTTGCACTTCGGTGTAACATTCTGAGAGATTCCTGAAAGTTCTGTTTTATCCTGTTAAATGCCTAGTCTGTAGTTTTTCCGGCATTTGAGCCTGCTTTGTTTTGTTTTTGGTTCGTTTTTGTGTTGGACAAACTTTCCTTTTCAGTTAAAGTGAGAGATCGTTTACGCAATTGAATTCCAATTTCCTGCTCCCCGACCCGTTTCAAGACAGTCCCGTTCCATTTCATGACATATGTACCATAATGAAATGTGATAACATGAAGTTTTGAATGTAATTGAAACATTCAAGGCAATGTATTAATAAAATAATTTTCTCACTGTGTTATTATGTTGATTGGAGGGATATTCTCAAGTACAGAACATTACGCAAATTTCTCACTTCTTTCAAACAAGTTTAGCAACTTCAAACACCATCATCCAGTCCTTGTGGTATCAGATATCTGAGACCACGCTCAGAAAGCCATGATCTGGTCAAGCATTACTGGTCCATATAAAAAAAGTAGCTGATCAATAGCTCGCCCTCTTTTCTCCTGCCTGGCATGCTCGGTCATCTTGCACGACGGCCGCGTGCCGCCTTGAGCTCAGCACGTGGGCCATACGTTGCGACCATTGTGAGCATGAGACCAAATCTCTCCACAACGACAAGTAAGGGGACGGCTTCAGATTAACTCCGTGTTTACTGGTTCTTGGTAATGGGCGTGCTTTTCTGTACTAGGCAATCTCCCCAAATCAACAAGCATTATAGCCGGAAACTTTATTTTTGGGATAGAAACTTCCAGATTTTCAGCGGTCCAAAACCCCCATAATCTCTGGCACCCCCTACCATTTTTTCTTAAAAATCATTGATTATCTGTGTTAATAAATTGTGTGTCCTATTTCAAACGGCCTGGTTCATTGGTTCTGTTTTATTGGGATTAGTAATTCAAATCAGATCTCAAAGAACTCAAAGCAATAACGTATTTATGTATATATTTTTTATCAGTGTAGGAAATTCTAGCATCCTTCAGAGAATAAAAAAAGATTTTGGCAAATTGGTTTACTGATTGCAGTAAAGAATAGTTTATTTCAATCATAACAATTTTGAAAATTAAAGCTGAAAAATCCCTACAATCACCGTCATGTTAAAGAGACACCATAATATTTGTCAACCAAATGTCGCTGTATTGTAACATGCAACCAAAAACAAGCGCTACAAAGCACAAGGAAGAATACAGGGTAAGGAGACTCAAAGTGACCAAACTGCATAATTTTTCTTCTCATTTTTTTTGTCTACCTTTTTGACTTTTGGGGGTACCCGTAGAAGCAAGAGGGCAATATAGAAGCAACCTGTGGAGCCGTTTGGGACCCGAAAGAGCCAACTCTTTTTAGTGAGCCGAGCTAAAAAAGCCAGTTCTATGAAGACAGTCGATGTTTTGTATTTGCTCAGAAAATTTTAAATTCATACAGCAACTTATTTTTAAAGTAACATAAATCGTTACTTTCCCCAGTAACTATTTATTTTTATTACAGAGTAATTCAGTTATTATTGACTTTTTGAATTGAAGTAGTAATAAACAATAACTAACGACTATTTTAAAGTAACATGCCCAACGCTAGTTAAGATGTTATTAACAGGTTCTAATGATAAGAAGTAGGGCTCAAATGAGCACAGTCAAAAACATTGTTGTAAAGACACAGATGATGTCAATGATTTCTCATGCTAGTTAGGAGCCAAATTTCCTAGAAAATCAATACGACTATAATGATGAATCACTTTAATCACTGGGGAGCTATTAATAAGAAACAGATAGTGGGCTGCTCAGTTGCTCTTATAGGGCACCACATTGGACACCCCTGGTGTAATATTTGCCCACTCTATGCTGCTGCATTGTAAAACGCAACCGAAACAAGTGCCACAAAGAACAAGGAAGAATACAAACTATGGAGATCCAAACTGACCTCATTGCAACGATTCCCTTCTCATTTTTGCCCAGCCTTCCACAATGTTCCTTTAACTGTAATTCAAATCATTAAAAAAAGGCTCCTTCTCATGAGACAGACCTCATCTTCTTGTGTTCAGTTGAGTCTAGTATGCACTAGATGGCAGTCACGCGATTTGCCTGCAGAATCCGGCCGAGCATCGCCACAACCCCCTTCCCCGGCCTGAGCTTAATGGCATGTGGCGGCTGGTGCCTGTGAGTAATGCCGCGGGAAAAAGCATTCCATAACCTTTTTGTGCTTATTGGCGGAGTGGCTGGCGATGCCACAGCCGCAAACAAACAAAAAAGGAGAAGCGAGAAACGCGAGAAGAACATGCCCGGTCTATGAAAACAAGACGAGATGCAGAAACTTGCGTAAGGTTATTCTAATTAAAGCTCGTTGGCTGGGCTCGATACGCCGATCAATAGTGCGGATGAAGACTTTTCAACCAAGCCCGCTGTGTCAAACAGGCTAATGATTACATTTTAGCAGACCGACTCCTCCATACTGCCGATCCTCCAAAAAGTATTTAAGGGACTGGTTTGACTTATGGCCCACTATTCCACAATCTGCGACTAGAATCAAGGTAAAAATCAACTATCGAAGCAAAGATAGAAAAAATGTGTTCAACTTTATTTCAAAAAACAAAATGAACAGCGGCAGCACAGCGGCGCCGTGGTTAGCGCGTGTGCGGCACAGTTCTAAGGTCTTGGAAAACCTCCTGTGACGGTTCAAATCTAGCTACTGGACTTCCTGTGCAGAGTTTGTATGTTCTCCCCGTGCTTGCGTGGGTTTCCTCCGGGCACTCAGGTTTCCTCCCTCATTCCAAAGACATGCATTTCAGGTGGATTGGCCGGTCCAAATTGTCCCTAGGTGTGAATGAGCGAGCGAGTTGTCTGTCCCTGTGTGCCCTGCGATTGGCTGGCAACCAGTTCAGGGTGTCCCCTGCCCACTGCCCGATGATTGCAGGGATGGGCTCCAGCACCCCCGCGACCCTACTGAGGATAAGCGGTGCAGCTAAGGAGATGAGATGAGAAAATGAACAGCAAAATCAAAACAACTTCATATGAACTCGCATATAAGCCTACATCACATATAAGCAACCTGTCATGATTACTGATGTGATTCACCTGTGCCCGCTCCTTTGGCGCCAACTGCCTCGGGCTCTGATTGGCGCCCTGTCCCTATTTAAACCCACTCCTATCTGTTCCCTTTTGTCAGTCCGTCTGCGAACCTCAGTTAATACTGGGGAAGCTTTTACGACCCTGACTCCCACCTGTCCCGTTTTTGCTCCTGTCTGTCTCCGGCTACGACCCGTTTTAATTCTGACTACGTCTGCTCTCCCGTCCCGACTTACGATGTTAAAAATACTCTAACATGCTTGTATTTCGCAATTGTTTCAATCATTGTTGTCACTGTTCTCCACTTTTCCTTCCCACTTTCTTTGGACTCATTATTATGGGCAGAAAAAAAAGAAATAAATCCAACAAAAATTAATAAAATGAGATGTTATCCCTTTCAAAGGTGCTGATTTACTGAAAAGGTAGAAGAGATGGAGCAGGGGATTGTCACCATTTTCTGTTGCGGAGTGTCATTGACCCTCCGTTTTTTTCTTCATTTTTAGCATTATATTGCCAAGGAATAGGCCCGTGACCCACTGAAAACAGGTCAATCTGTCAATTGAGTGATTTTTAATTTGTTCCCAATTTTCAAACTTAAACAAACAAAACAAATGTATATTTTGTAATGTAAAGTCCAGCGCATCAATGCCCGCCAAAAGGGCACTGAGAGACTCGTTTCCTGAATAGGCACAGTTGATTCTCATTAAAACTCCAGCATTTATAGAAAGCCTGGACAGATCCTCAGCGTCGGATTGTTGACATTCATGTCTGACGGCACCACTCTTCTAAAACCAATCCACTTCTCTAACGATTAGTAAAATTTTGTATATCTCAAGCCTTGCAATTTTTTGACTGTTTTTGTTACCCGTATTTCGATTTCCTTCCTCTACAGAGCGCCTTTTGTTGTTTAACTAGTCCCCATTAAAGACTGTCAAGTTGACGCTTTTGTTCCACATTTGGATCCTTTCTGTCTATTGAAACATGTCATTTTCTAAAAACTCGAATAGTAATTTACGGTTCATAATATCGAGTAGCACTGAGAATGCGTTTTCCGATCCTTCCTAATGCACCAGCCCGAATCCACGCCCCCGGTTGCTGGATAAACGTTTGTCGTGAACACATACCAAAAGATGGGCGGTCCAGTCCTAATGAAATCCTTATTACAAACGAAGCTCTTCCAATTAATTCTACAAATGGAACACTTCTTTAATAAATTAAGGATCCTAGATGTGTACGCACACACAAGTGCATATTTTAGTAGACGGCGACGTTGATTTTAATAGCTACTTTAAATGTCTTTATTATTTTAGAGGCACTTTATGAGGGGCCCCTGGCAATGCGGGCAACCATATTAGATTCCGCTTAAATCACTTCAACAAAAGCCGCCACCGCCTCTGTTGATAACGACTTCCTGTGCATCTACCTACGCCTCATGCTGCAGTAAAATTCCAAGCCAGACCTTTTTGATAATGAATGAAGTAGGAGGAGAACATTAGATGCATGCATTCTAATCAACAAGTGGAATTCAGTGACTCGGTATCGAATGGCTGCTTGTGTCTGTGAAAATACAGTCAAATCAAATCGTTTTAAGCACTCACTAGTGCTGTCTCTTAAAGTTTCTGTTGCAATCATAAAACTGGGCTGTGTTTTGCTTCTTTGCATGTTCTCTCTTTTGTGCATGCGACCTGACCTTTTTCAGGCACCCACTTCTGGGTTCAATTTTCCTCAAAGCTGTTGTCACCAGTCTTGATTTAACCATGTTTTTTCATATGATCACGACTTTCCCACCTCCCTTTGTTAGTACTAAGTCTCCTTGGTTCCTTGCTACTTTGTTGCCTTTACATCACTTCCCAAAGCACCATTTCCACAGCCCTCTTGTCCACCCAGTGTACCAAAGCCCACCCTGACCTAAGAGAATTGAATTCCGCCTGATAACCTTTTGGAGTGTCGACTTCGCTGCTTGGACTCACTGGATCTCCAAAGCTTTTGCCTGTCTATTTGTCTCACTGCCTTCCCTAATGAAAGACTGAATGTACCAATCTGTGCTTTTGCATTGTGCATCCAGGCAGTAGCATTTGCTGTATAGACAAAGGAGTGTGAACAATTCCTGCAACATCTTTTGTCTTCATCAAAACGTCACTCAAAATACTCACTAGATTACTTACCTATATAACAGTAAGAGTAATCATCATGTAGGCAGTCCTAGCCTTGGCATAATGCTGTAGTTCTACCTTTGTTCATCATGGTGACAATGATAAACTGCCTCCACTTATGATAAACTCCAACAACACTTATTGGTTCCTTGCCTCATTATTTGCTGACGTTTTTGTGAGAAAGGAGCCGTTCACTTTGTCACACCACCCAGTCTCTACCCCATGCGAACAAAGGTCCTGCTTTGCGCTGTCGAGATGAGGACTTAATCATTTGCTTGAGAGAACAAGACGCTAAACTTCAAGTGTTCTGTTTACATTCACAGAACACAATCAGTAAATTCAGATGCAGAAAATAGTCCAATTAAGATCAGAATATTGCAGAAATGAGTTTCTTAAAGTATTTAATCCAAATACAATATGCTCCTATTTGGATTGCCAACAGTCTGACAAAGAAGGTTGGATTAGTTAGTAAAGAGTCTAATTACTCAGTCAAGTCTTTCTATTTAACTATCTACCCTGGTCATATCCCTGAGATGGCTGACAGCAAGACAAACACATACAAAAATAAAGAAAATTAAAAAAAAAGGGGAAAAAGTAGCAAAAAACAATTTTTGGACGATGGCCAACCCAAATGCCCAAACACCCAAACAAGTTAAGCACCTCGGCACCCAAGTTGGTCATGCATTCGTCCCTCCAGATGAAACAGGACACAAGGAAACGGCCATGTCAATCGGGTCAGGGCCCAACAGCCCGACAACTTTCACTGGTTTACCCCTGCCGCATCATGCAGGTGCCCTCCCCATCCCTTAGAATGCGTCCAAACATCCCACTATCCTTTCACAACACGTATCCACTCATTCCTATCACTAACAAGAGCTCTAGCTTCCACTATATTTAGACCTCTTTCCTGTGGTGCTCTCATAACACCATCCATCCACGTAAAATCGCAGCCTTACACTTTAATGGGGTTACTCAGTCAAGTAAGCCCATTAATTGCATCTATTCCTTCTTTTGGGGTTGTAGTATATAAACAAATTATACATGCTATCACGCTATATAAGCCTCAAGTGAATCGGTTGATTTCTACACAACATTTTCATTGTGTTTGCTCCTGATTCATGCTCTTTCAATCAGGTTATTCTAAAAAGTTATGAATACTGGATTAACTCTAGTCACTGGTCATGTAAATAAACTACTCGGATACAAAACCCGTATTCATATCTCAACTTGAGTATTCCTTGCATGTAAACATACCCAAAATACTTCGGGAAAAGTATCATACCAGAATTTTGGAACTTTTTCTTCCCAAATACAAGGGAGGTCACAGTAGTCATCCAAGGGTGTTCAAACTGAGGATAGAGGGAGATTACTTCCATCAGGCCAGCGGCACATGAACGTAAACTCTCCCCAACACTTATCAGCTTGGAAATGACACAACACCGTGATACCACGGGGACTTAAATATTAATTCCAAGCCCAGTGATTCCAAGAATAAATCCTTTTGCTAATCACGCCGCCAGATGCTCGCCGCCAGTGAAAGGGGGTTTGTGTAAATGACGAAAAGATGAGCTCCTTTATGGGTTTATCTGCGGGTCCAAACTGCAGAGGTGCATCCCTCAAACACGGCAAATTCCTTTCCTGAGTTCCAGTTGGGAAATTCAAGGAGGATTTGAAGGCACGTGTTTCAAATCCTGTGATTGTCTCTGCTGGAACAAGATAGCAGCGAGGCTTTGAAGGTGTAAAGCGGCGTCAGGTTTTGCTTGCCTCTACGCCGGCGACTTTGGTCCAGTCGGACGGATGTAAGAGACTCGGATTAGAGCCCATTAGCTGAGGCGGGTGCCAATCAAAAGGCGGCAAGCTGTATTGATTCCTCATCTTTCCGAGTAAATATTTGAAGAAAACCCACATAAGCTCCCCGCTGGCGATTAAGAAGCCGTTTGAGTTTAGTGGCGAGAAAAAGCCATATTTGGTGTGCACACATTCAGCACAATCAGAAAGCACCTTGAAGGATTATTTTCTCTCTCTGATACGATCGTGTGTCAAGGAAGTTGCTGGACAATAGACTCCATAATCAAACTGCTGATTTGCTCAGAGAAGACTGCACTGATATCCTCATAAAAGTCTAACTCCCGTTGCCCTCTAAAACGGCCTGCGTTGGCAACATTTTGGGTGGACAAAGATGTCTGCTTTTTACAGGCACCGTCCCCGTGTCATATAAAGGTTTATGGGGGCCTTTTATACCCATGATGTGCCCGCAGCACTCGGTTTCACAATGTGACAAGTCGAAACAACGTGTTTTGTTCCATAATTTGGTGGCTTGGAACCAGAGCTACAACCAGTGCCACGAATGCACTTTTTATGGTGACTCCTTGGAGTCCTCTATTGGTGGCGCTCTAAATGTCGTTTGAACTCTGAATAAATGAGGGAATTTTGTGGTGGCCACTTTGGTCCATGACTGGATTCAATCAAATAAATTCTAATCATTTTAAAAATAGACTGTTTTGAAATGTTCCAAATTGCGATTCATTGGCGGGATTCAATATTTGCCTGGTGATGAACTATTAGCAAATACCGTAAATTCCGGACAATAGAGCGCACCTGATTATAAGCTGCACCCACCACACTTCGGGAGGAAAACCGATTTTGTACATACCCAAGCCGCACCTGTATTTTAGCCGCATGCGCCCACATTGAAAAACGCAATACAAACACGAAATTAGCCCATACCCGATACATTCCATAAAACACAGCCGGCAAAATAAACGGAAAATGATACCGGAACTTAAAATTTAATGCAGACCTGCAGAGTCCGGGTGCCCGTTGAAAGTAATCCAAGGAAAAAAAGCGTATATTTCCAAAATTAAGGGTGGGAAAAATATATATCCACTATTGTCGGCCGCGTCCACAAACACGTCTCACCTTTACTCCACTTCCTGTCAGCCCGCGTTTGCCCCGCCCCTTCTTTCTCATTTGCTCGTACAAAACATATCAGAATAAGTTTCTAAAATAAATACAAAACAAAAACATACAGTTGCAAATACATATTTGTGCATGGTTACACATATTTACAAAGAAAGACGGTACACTGAGAGAGTTTTCAAAGCTTTAATAATAATATTATAACTTTCATCCCAAACCGTGCCTGTGAGGGGTAGCAAAATGCTACTAGCAACACGCTCGCAACACAGAAATCAGCTCTGTTAAGAAAACATACCATACTTCTAGCAAACTCGGTTAAACGTCTTCATCCTTATAACTGACGTACACAAAGTTGTCAGTATGGGAAAGAGACTTTGTCATATAGACGTCGTCCCACGCTCCCTTATTCAAAAACACGCTAGCGTCACGCTCGCTAAATAAAGTTTACGTGCAGTAGCTCTGTTTCCTTCTACATCGGACTGCTCGATTGCGTATGGCTTAAAAGATGCGTCATGTGCCTTTCTTTTTGAAATTTGCATGTTGAGGATATGTCTACGCTAAATTAATTTGTGCACAAACTAAGACGTTGCAGTCTACAGCTTACCTTTTGTACTCGAGCGCAGCTGGCGGCCGTTAGAAAAATTACATAAATTGGCCGCATCACTGAATAAGCAGGGTTGAAAGTTTGGGAAAAAAGTAACGGCTTATAGTCCGGAATTTACGGTAGTCACAAACTATTGAGTTTTTTTTTAAATAGTGAGATTTAACTATCAAAACCACTGATCTGCGGAGGGATTTATGTCTTGGGAGGCACAGTCAGATTTACGTATACATGAAACTATATCGTATTTAAAATGTGACTTACAGAGCAAGAACACAATACATAGAATTTACCATAGAAATAACATATTATTGTCTTACCTTGACCTATAATGAAGTTTATGTGGTTCTACTTTTTGAATTATTAGCATCAATCATCCATTATGGAAAAAGTCCATATAAGGAGAAAAAAACCCCGATGTCTTGGCTCCCCTGTCAATTTAAGATGTAATTTTGATATTCTCTTAGTATGATACAAATTTTTGCATGGACTTTCCCCCTCATATCTTTCTGATTTAATTTCCCCCTATGGTCCCGCTCGGAGCCTTCGCATGAAAAAGGATGGTCTACTAGTGATTTAAAGAGCTGAGAAGAAATCCGCAGATTACTGAGCATTCTTCATTTAGGCCCTGGTGCTGTGGAATGCACTGCCCTCCGAGATTTGATTTGAGAATTCAGTGGAAATGTTTGAACCCATGTTTAAAACACACAGGTATTCACTAGTTTACGAGTTGTTGACCTCAAGGTTTCTTCATTTTCCTCATGCTGAGGTTTTTGAATTTTTCCTTGCCATCGTGTTGGTTTTAGATCAGAGGGTGGTGTAATGGTAGTCTGTGCAGCCCTTTGAGACGTTTGTCATAAAGAGCTAAACAAATGAACATGATTTGATTTTCTGTTAATACTATCGTTTACTCCTGACGCGCTGCGATATCAACACTGGCCACCTCGACAACTTAGCTTCAGGCAGAGCAGCCTGGAGGGACACATGCAGGAAAGCAATTGATGTAATAAACACCCTTTTCATTCAAAGAAGGATGGCAAGATGCGCACAGCACAGCTTGAGCTGGGACTTTAACCTTTTGTCAGAATTAATTAAAAAATATTCTTGTCTGAATATTTTGCATCTGATGTATTTTTAATCAATGCAATTTTTTTAAAGTAAATGTTTTTTGTTTAGGTTATTGTTTAAAACACATTATATTTGACACTCTTGTTGTAATATTGAATTGTTTCACCGTATAGAGTCATTGTTGTATTAGTTTTCATCTATAACCTTTATTATTTCAGTCGTTTATATTTCTTTTATTCATTAAGTGGTAATTAATGACTTTTTGGATTGTGTTGTGTTTAAATGTAATTTAAAAATGTAACCATTTAATTATTTAATTTTTCTTGAATTAATCGAGATGTTATTTGGCCTCCACATTATTTTAAGACGGGTTCTGTTCGACTGTTGGAGGGGTCTTGCTTTAAGCCTTATCAAACCACCTGCAACATTCAGTATGGACTGGAGTGAAGCTGGTAGGTTTGTAGAGTTTCCCCTGACTAATGTTTTGGTTTTGTCATAGCCGTGTTCCGCTCCTCTGGAGTATAGGTGATTGTCAGCAATTTTGAAAGCACGATTGTGAAACCATTAGAGTCTTGTTGTGTGCTCAAAAGCCCAGAATAATCTGTTTTTATTATAATAAAAACCTCAACAGAACTGTTTCCCTCCAGCATATGTTTACCCATTCCGCGACCGATATATTAAGCAAACATGCGGAGGAAGAAAAGTCAGTCAAAGATTTTGGGCCACGTGTCCGAGCCCTTTCGTCAGTCAATATAACATTTTTCAAAACTGTGTGTTGGGCAAGTTTGACTGTTAAAATTCGATGTGCAAAAGATTAGACATAGCACTCCAGGGTAAACATGTGATAACTTTAAAACCCTTCGACGACTGGCCGTCAGACTGATGATAAAAGAACTTGTGTCTTCCCAATGTTACCAGTCACTGAAATAGGTCATGCCACATATCATTGATACCAGCTCGGTGGCCTTGGGGGTATGGCACCCACCCCGAGACAGGGAGGTTGTGGTTCAAGCCTCGGCAGAGTCATACCTAAGACTTAAACATTGGTACCCGTTGCCTCCCTGTTTGGCGTTCAGCATTAGGGGTTGGATTTAGGGGGTTTGGTCACCTAATGACTCCCAACACCTCAGTTGGGTTGAGCGAGGGGGCTGGGAATCCCCTCCTCTGAATCAATCTCCCAAAAAGAGTCAGAAATGACTCTAGCCACCTACCACTAGAGCAGACCTGGGCACTCCGGTCCTGGAGGGCCATACATCCTGCCAGATTTTGAAGTTTGCTCTTCTTTAACTCAGGTGATACAAATTATAACCTCGTTAGCAAGCTAGCAAGTGCTCGTTAACGATACTGGTGATTGGAATCACCTGTATTGGATCAGAGAAACCTCAAAAATCATGCAGAACATACGGCCCTCCAGGACCAGAGTGCCCAGGTCTGCACTAGAGGGATATGGCTGTGGTATATATATATATATATATATATATAATATATATATATATACATTTCCCCCGCGACCCTAATGAGGATAAGCGGTACGGCTAATGAGATGAGATGAGATATATACATATCATTGGAAAATTGAAAATCTTGGGATACAAGATATGGAGACCACAGGAAGCTTCTCCTGCTACTTGTTTTTGTGGACTCAAGTACTATCTGTTTAATGTGGAGGAGCAAACCCCTACCCGAAAATCCGACCTTGATAAGCATGGTTGAAGCCAGGATGCACTTGCTCAAGTCACAACACAAAAGTGGTTCTCCTTCAACCCACGTGGTTAAGGGATCCGCCAACAGCCAAAAAGAATATGAAGGTTTTATTGTTTTGCCCGTATTGTCCAACCCTGTGAAAAGTTTGAGCCTCTCTGGATTGATGAATAAGTAGCTTGCTTTTTTGAAAGATAGAACAAATCAGGTCAAAGCAGTGCAAGCTGCTTTTACTGAAAGAGAAGAGACATGAAAAGACTTGAACAATAAGGTACTTCCTTGATGAAGTCTGCTCGGTTCCCGCTGACGTTTTAAATAACAATATACAGTACGGAAGAATGATGTAGTGTAGCTCGATATCATATTGATTTAGAAATTCTTCTGGATGAGTAGCTATTCTTTCAAAATTCGTCTCTGTCCTGATGTGAACGTACAAAACGCTCACAGCCCTGGAGCCTAATACGCATCAGAAGACTACTTCATTTGAATGTCTGTGATGCAGTACAGCTTGGCTCAAAAAGAGTATCTGATTTCAATCCCCTTAACGGAAGAAAGTGGGCGTGCCGGCATGCGTCTTCCTTGTCGCAGCGGCCAGCCTCCCTATGTTTAATTGGCACTTAAAACAAGCGCCTTAAGCAAGCCAATCAACCACATCATTTAGGGAGAAGAGGTCTCCTGCGGCTGAACTGTCTTTAGCCGATTCGGGACTGTAGGCGAGGGAAAACACGGCAGTGAACAATGGACAACAGCAACGAAGAAGTGAGATTTTGCAAAGTTGGATAGTATCAACAGGAATTAACTACTTTTGAATATAATAGTAATGCGCACAAAGACGTGTAGGTCTTTGTCAGGGCTACTCACACATTTGTGAGATCTTTACAATGACCAGGTCAAAAGGATCAACCTACCACAGAATGCAAAACATCGAATTTCTACATGTGTAAATGCTCACAATTTATTTTTTCCAAAACAGGACGTTGTTTTGTTTCTTAATTTGCACAGAAAATACTACTTCCAGTTTTTACATACATTGTGTAGTGCCTACTTCCAGTTTAGCATAGTTTACCGTAACGTAACTTGATATTGTAAGTCAAACAATTCACCTTTTTTACTGAAGAGCCAAAATGTCTATTTTGTTTTGATTATTCAAGCATTCACTTTTCACAATTACCGTAACCACTATGGACTTCGGTACACTGAGTATGCAACTCCACTGCTGACGGTTCCTGGCCTGTTTTTGGGCCGTGGCAAAGTTGGCACTAGCACATTCCTGTGTTTTCGGCTCATTTTTTCACTCTTCTTCTCTTCCTGCCCCATTGGACTGTGCCCTGGAGAATAATTTGGGCAATTTTGAGGATCTTCTGACATGACCATACCCCTCCAGCTTTCGTCTGCTCACAGTTGTCAACAGTTCTTCGTAGAGACCAATGTGCCCTCTGATGGTGTTGCGCACCAATTTTGTTTGTCATATGGGTTATGTAGCTGATGCCTGGAAGTTTCCTGTAGCATGTATTCCATTTTAACTCCATTTATGTTGTGTGTAAGTGACTATGTTTGTTTTTTTCTTCCTCTCTTCCTTCTCTGTGAATTATATACTTGGAAAAAAGCTCTGTCAGGTTTATAGTATCATTAGTGAAGACCGTACTGTACATGAAGTACTTCAGCTTTTGTTATAAAGTAAACTTTTTGTGCAAATTTAAGTTTAAACTAATATCAAGAACTTTGAACTTGTTACAAGAAGTTCAAGAGTCACAAGACCAATTTAAAATACAACAGTGGCGGCACGCACGTAGGGAAATTTTCGAAATCACTGATAAAACAGTTGTCAATTTGACTGATAACACAAAAAATGTGCAAACGACGGCCGACAGAAGACTGCAGTTACAGTTTCCTGTAGACTTTTATAACTCTTCAACAAGGTTTATAAAGTTTGCTTCAAAATGTCACAGACACACTCAATTGTAACGATTTTACATATTGTGGTCTTGTCTCAATCACAAAGGTGTCCAGATTATATTCTGCCAGCAAAAAAAAAAAAAACGTCTCCAGAAGCTGTTAATCTCCATCTTCTGATTTTACCAACATCCTCTTCACCCGAAATGCAACAAACACGTAAAGAACAAAAAAGAAAACATTCATATTTCTTCATGTGTTGACTTTGAACTCTTTTTAATTAGTCCCTGATTACAGAAATTTAAGTAATGAATACAATGCAACTGTAGATGAGTTCAGTTTATTTCTTTTGATTTGTTCGACATGAAGGCAATACAAAGTTTGGTTCGTTAGCCTGGCATGTACAATAATTCTGATAATTCCTGCAGGATCCTGGCACACAAAAAAGACAGTTCAACATACATAGTTTGTGATTTTCTAATTACGAAAATATTCATAATTAATGTGGCTAAAAAGACCTGATTCTACTTTAGAATTTTAAGAAAATGTAAATTATATAAAATGTTTAACCAATTAAATGGTGTAAACTCTGAACATTAAAGTACCAATAATTAAACCAACTGTTTGGTCAACCAACTATTTGATACTATCCTTACTTTTCACCATTTTGTCAAGTACAGTAATCCCTCTCAATATTGTGGTAAACGTATCGCGGTTTTTCCACTTTGCAGAGCTTGTATTTTGCATTATGTTCTGAATTCTGATTGTTTAAGCAGTTGCCCCACCCCTTTTCTGCCTGTGTTTACCTATGCGTCAATGACGTTGCAGTCTGAGTTGTACACGTATGTAAAACAGCTTAATGAACCTAAATTAACTGTGCGAAAATCGTTTTTAATTTCAATTTCTCTAAAAGCAATTACGTCAAGATAATGCTTTGGATCGTCAAAATCACCCGCAGCCGGGGCCAAAAGCTTTGTATCGCCACCAAATGAAATGAAATGATCTGCATTTATATAGCGCTTTTCAAGTCAATGACTTCCCAAAGCGCTTTACAATGTGCTCCACATTTCCCAATAGCGGCCTTGCAGCCATGTAAGGCACTAACCTGCTTATTGGGGGTATTAGGGGTTCAGTGTCTTACCCAAGGACACTTCGACACGTAACACGGACGAGCCGGGATTCGAACTGGGATCCCTTGATCCCAAGACGAGCGCTCTACCTCCTGAGCTACTGCCGCCCCACCCAAATCTGGACTTCTCTACCTTTTAAACTTGCTCTGGAGCTACATGCCACTCTCTGGCGTTCCCTAGTGCTCCTTGGCACTCTTTAAAAAAAAATTGATATTGGAAAATATATGGTTTCTGTATGAACACAAACTAGACACATTCTTCACATTTTGCAATGACTATAGTATGTATTTACTTCCTAATAAGACATATATAAGAGTTTTGATTTTTCTGATTTTTCTTATTAATTTTAGTGCAAATGCCGCTTTTAACATTTTGAGTTTTAGATCCCTGGCTAAGAAAAGTAAATGCAGTTTTCCATAATGTGCACATGACGGCGACAACATATCATGTGAAGTAAACATTCAGTGTCCTGAAATCAAAAGATTAATTTTTAGATTTATAATTTAACAGCACAGAAGTTATTTGTAAAAATAATGCATTTATAAAGTAAAGTGCTTTTATTTGTTAAACAAATACTTCAACCTGTAAAATATTTTTTTCTCTTTGATTTCATTTTGATAGAGTATATGATATAAATAGAGGTTTCAGCTTCGTGGGATTTGACTACCACAAGATCTTTTTGGAACACAACCCCTGTGGAAAACGAGTCATTACTGTACATCAACAACTTGGCTAGTCCATCACAAATGACATTCAAGTGCTGCACCTAAAATGCTAATTTGTTTATATTACACCATGAATTTCTATCTCAGTTGAAGGAAAATAAGCTATTCATTGTGTCCAACTCACAGATGTAGGCATACATGAAGAACAAGACGGATTAGTAGGATAACAAACTATTTATACCACTGCACTTCAGTCACCTTACACTGGAAGAAATATCACGTAAATAGAATACCAATGTCAAATAGGATACAATAGAGTTGAGTTAAATCTTCCGATTTCTCTGATCCAAATGTCCACATCAGCAGTCTTCAGTCAATCAAAAAAAAAGATCACGGCTCCCTCTGGTGACTTTCCTTCGCAACCTTCTTGACCTTGACGCAATCTCTCAAGTATTTGATGTGGCGAGCTCAACATTGGAGTGAGCGCCGTAAAGCAGAAAAGGATCAAGTGCCTTTAAGTGTCTTATCATAAACACACCTTCTGTTCCGTCAGGTGGTATTTTTTCTCCTCCTCACCCAATACCCTTGAGGCCTTTAGTAGTGAATCTGTTCATCGGAGAAAAAACACAGTTGATTAACAGTGAAATGGATTTACAGCATTTTGGTGCTTTTGCCCCTCTTTAATCAAAGCAATAGAAAACAAAGGCCAGCGTTTGTTTACTTGCGCTGGGAGACAGGAAAGCCGCCCTCTAGCTTAACTCTCTTTTGAGTCCTCACACAATTGAGAACAAAGACTTAGTGACTTTGCCAAAGATTACCACTCATTGGTGGTGGGAAGGAATACAGAACTCTTGTTCTATTTCAGTAGATTTTTTTAAACTCAGGTATCAAAATTAATTAAAACCTGTAATGCAGGGCACTAAGCATAGGGTAGCACAATGGTTGCCTTCTGCATCATCTGTTGAAGTGGATACCTAATTGCTTTTAAATAATATTTATATTTGCTCACTGGCGGAAAATATATTTGAGGGCAGTATTGCCACACCATGGTTTATGAAATGAAATGATCTGCATTTATATAGCGCTTTTTAAGTCAATGACTTCCTAAAGCGCTTTACAATGTGTTCCACATTTCTCAATAGCGGGCTTGTATTGCAGCCATGTAAGACGCTAACCTGCTTATTGGGGGTATTAGGGGTTCAGTGTCTTACCCAAGGACACTTCGACATGTAACACGGACAAGCCAGGATTCGAACAGGGATTCCTTGATCCCAAGACGAGCGCTCTACCTCCTGACCTACTGCCGCCACAGTTTTGCAATCAATTCGACCGAAAATTCAGAGAGTGTGAGCTCTTTGCTAAAGAAAGTACTGTCTGATACTGTTTAGAGTTTGTAAAAGAGATTGACAACTTTGCTTTGGATTATCTAAGTTACCAAGGGTACATGTTACAGTAAGGCATATAGGTGCCTTAGAACAGAGGTCCCCCAACCTGTTCTGTACCACAGAACAGTTTAATGTTTGATATCAGGTATCAAGCAGTTTAGGGTTCACAGATCCTTTGACTGCCTGATTCGTTGGGCACCAATGTGGACGCAACTCTGGACAGTTTTCTCCACTGCTGATGGTTCATGTTCTTTGTTTTGAAGTTTGAGAATGCATAGAATCCTTACGTAAAGAATATGACAAGCAGTGCATGACAGTCACTCCAGACTTTTCCAAAAGTCCGTTTAGTGAGTTATTAACAGTTTGTGAAAATGGTATGCTATCTGCCAGACTGTGTTGGAGTGAATTGGCCCAGATTTGCTCATTTTCTTTGATGTTGGTGCAATTTTACAAGGAATTATAAATATTGCACATGATGACACAGTGGATTTACACTCTTATTTTTAGATAGATAGATAGATAGATAGATAGATAGATAGATACTTTATTCATCCCCTAAGGGAAATTCACATTTCCAGCAGCATCCCTGAGCTGAGAACAATACAATAATAAAGCCAAAAGAATACAATATACAAATACCCAGTGTGACGTGCAAATGCCCACTTTAGCATGTTATATAGAGTAACTAAATAGTGCTACACAGAACACATAATGCAGTAAGATTCGGTAATATCCAATGTAGGTGGTGTGGTTTAATGTGGGCCTTTACTCTGCCGGGTGGAGTTAAAGAGCCTCATGGCATGAGGAAGAAAAGATCTCTTCAGTCTGTCCGTAGTACAAGACAGTGACAGCAGTCTGTCACTGAAACTGCTCTTCTGTCCGGAGATAATGCTGTGAAGCGAATGCGATCGATTTTATTAATGTTATCAATGTTATATTTATTGCCGACCTTGGGCAGGGCCGTGCATATGATATCAAACATTAAACTGTTCTGTGGTACAGAACAGGTTGGGGGACCACTGTTATAAGGCACCTATACGCCTTGCTGTAACATGTACCCTTGGTATCTTAGATAATCCAAAGCAAAGTTTTCAATCTGTTTTACAAACTGTAAACAGTATCAGACAGTACTTTCTTTAGCAAAGAGCTCACACTCTCTGAATTTTCGGTCGAATTGATTGCAAAAAAATATTTCGCATCCAAAAAACACCGCTTAAAGCAATTACCAGCTCTTGGCGGTGACATATAGCTATACCATCACCATCTAACATTTAGCCCACTTATTTTCCAGCTTGCCTGCTGAGCCGTGACACCTGCAATTTGAATTTGAATGAGCGCACCCAATCACCTCATATTGATCGGCAATTATTTTTCCCCATTCGCGCAGTTGGAATTATTTTTTTAACTTATAGGAAAGAAGGTTGAAGTGAAGGCTTGTTGAACTATTGTTTGCTGTCAATCGATAATGTGAAATGGGCATTACAGAGCTCGTGCATTGATTTGATGATGGAAGGGAGCACAAAGAAAAATAAAGGCAGATTATCTGTTCTTCTGACACGCCAGAAAGATTCTAGTGCGTTGATGTTCCAGATGACACGCTCACCTTTGACTGTTGGTCAAAATGAAAATGTCTGCTGTTATTTTCCAAGCTAACCCTGACCACGGTGTGTCCATTTCCTCAACAGCCGTTCCATCAGGCGGCCTGATGAAGAAGCGTGTCGAACCACCTGCGCTTTTAAGGTAGCCGGAGCTGCAGTCCGTGCACCCGGATGGGGTTAAGTGGCACTTTAATGCCACGGCTGGTGTGGCACCCGAGATTGGGTTGTTGAAGGACACAGCCGGGTAAACAAACCCCAAACAGAAACGAGCTATCAACAGAAAACGACTGCCGATGTTTTTCATGTTAATAAAATGGGATTTCATTCCAAAGCCACCGAGCTTCAGGGACTGCTTTGTCTTTGGATGATTGTTATTGTGTGTCTGGGCAGATGGTGACTGTGCCGGGTTGCGAGTGATAAAGCGCATATCAAGCCAGTAATGATAGCATTAGCCGGGAGAGCTGCAGGTGGCTCATCACTGTGTTTGCCTGCTAAACTGCTGACTTATGTCCCAGGGTTAAAAAGACCACAGTCATCTAATAACAAGAAGGAGGTGCAGTGACATGCTTTCTTCTTTTCATTTATATCATTGTGTCTTTTTCTGCTAAGTTTCGCAGAGCAAAAAGAAGGTAAATAAGACAAATGAATATCATTATGTACGGTTAGGGGACATTCCATAATTAGATTTGAAAACGAGAGAAGACATGACGTCTGCAGCCAGAATAGCTTCCACTTCCTTGAGGTGTCTTTAAAAGGAGCGGAGAATTATTCCAAAAACATTTCAGGACAACTTGCTTTTTCTTAGTTTTTCCTGCTATCATCGGTTATTTGCGGCAAAGTACCTATTACTATTGGAAAAGGTCATGGTCATTTATGCTATAAAAATAAAGCTAGCCTGTTACTGATCTGAAAAACTGTGGCTACTAGTTGACAAGGACACCGCTCTTTCTTAGAAAATCAACTTAAGCCAAAAGTGGAGGAAAAATCAGTTATCTGAAAGTTAGTTTGTTTCCATGAAAGCAAAATCCTCAGAGGACAAACAGATCCTTCTTAAAAACAACTTTTTCCAAGTAAAATTTTCCGGTGCATTCACACAAGTCAGCACTGATGGCAGTGTCTCCAAGGTTGACGTGAAAGTCACAGCATTGGCGAACTCGTGGCTGCTGCATACACGTAATAAAGTCACTGACATTTGGAGTTACCGTTCTACTACCTGTGATTAGACCTACTTGGACATTTATGATGCCAATCCGGGAATAAGAGAACATTTTGCAGGGATTCAATTTGACATCCGAATATAATGAGCGCTCCAACTCATGTTGAAACGATCTGATTGTGAAGGTATTTTGTGAGCATTTCGACATCAAGGTCTACCCTTCGTAATGAATGAGGGTCTTAAAGTGCAAAGAAAAACGTTTCACAAAAGCTAGTTTTCTCTCAACGTGGAGTTTATTGAAACCAACCTACAGTGTTGGCTGTGTTACTGAAAAATAGTAATGCATTCGTTAATAGTTACTCCATTTTAAAAGAAATTCTGTTACCGTCCAGATTACTGAGGTTCAAAAGTAACATGTTACTCTGAAAGTAACTGTCTAATAAAAGAAATACAAGAGAACATGTACACCAACGGGAAACATGGAGGTTTAGTGGTTAGCATGTCTGCGGCACAGTTCTGATGTCATGGGATCAAATCCAGCTACCAGCCTTCCTGTGTGGAGTTTGCATGTTCTCCCCGTGCTTGCGTGGGTTTCCTCCGGGAACTCCGGTTTCTTCCCACATTCCAAAAACACGCATGTCAGGTTAGTTGGCCGGTCCAAATTGTCCCTATGTGTGAATGAGCGAGTTAATTGTCTGTCTATGTGTGCCCTGAAACCAATTCAGGGTGTCCCCTGCCTACTGCCCGTGGACTAAGATGGGCTCCAGAACCCTCGTGACCCTACTGAGGATAAGCGGAGCAGATAATGGATGGATGGATGGGTGTACACCAACCTGTGGATGTAGTGAACCCTTAATATTACTTGGCCTGTTGAATTTTGGGAGTTTGCAGAGAAATTTAGCCGAGACATTCCCAAATCTATTTTGTATCTACGCCTAAAACCACTTAAATAATTCATTTTTCATTTCTTTGTAATGTCCAAGACGAATTAGTGTTATTCCTCCAGGCATGGGGTAATAATTTTGAAATAAATAATTAAATAATTTTACAAATAAAGATATTTCAATACCCTTATTTGTAAATTATGTGCTAATGTTCGCCCCATCGATTTTGTTATTCCTGCAAAAGTCAACCCTCCTTTTTTCCTTCTTAGTAGGTTAAAAAAGAGCTTTAGTGGTGAAATCCAGTAAGTTCATTAACTCAGTTTGTCACATATATTTTCTTATTGACAATATCACGACCAATGGCGACTAAAGACGTCAATAATCAGTCCTGAATTTAGCGCCATTGGTGGCTTTAGGCTTCAAACCTCTTTTTTCAATTTTAGTAAGTTGAATAAAGGCTTTGGTTGTTAAACTCAATTCATTATTTCAGTGTATTGCACTTTTTTCATAATTAACTTTTCAACTACTAATGACGATGTTAAAAATCTGTTCTAAATTAGGTATTATTGATGAATTTAGACGTCAACCCTCCATTCAGGTAGGCTGGATATGAAGGAAGGAACTGAGCTGGAAGTCAATCATTTAAGCAAGATTTGATTTTGTTGACAAATCACACAATTCTTTTAACAAAAACATCGAAAATATGTTCTAAATTTGGTGACCTTGACATCTTTTGACGTAAACCCTAATTTTTGCTTTTAAGTAGGTCGGTGATAAATTAACCCAGGTGGAAGTGAATCAATTTTGGTTTAGTTATGTTGACAATTAGAACAAATATTTTTGTCATCTATTAATTTTTTACCAATTGTAGTAAAGACCTCGGAACTTTTTTCTGATTTTCGTGAAAATGTTTGTTTCTATTATCTAGGGTGAACCTGCATTAACTGAGCCGAAAGTCAATGAGTTTATAACACGTTATATTACTGATGAGTGAAAAAAGTAATTGAGTTTCAGGAATTTGTTGCTTTGTCACACATTAGTCCCAATACCGGTTAGACAAAGAGGTTTCTTTTTCCTGGTGAAGGATGAGTGTCCAATCGTTGGTCGGCCTTGAAACATCCACTTAAATGTTTGAAATCTGGCTTTGTTTGCATATTTTTGGTTTAGCGTTATTGAAGAAAATTGATCAGCAAACATAAGTTGCAGCATTCTCGCTCAAGGAGAAACCTGCTCCAAAATGGCCCACAGTCTTCGATTGTGAATTTTTTGCAACTTTTGCAGCTTTCAAAATCAAAGTAGTGAACGCCGCCAATAAAAAAACAAACAAAAGGTTTCCGTAGAGTTCAAACAGCAGCCATTAAAATCGCATCCGGGCGAGATGAAAAAGTACCGCCGGCGTGCTGCAACGCCTCGGCTCGGGCTGTTTAAAATTCCGCAAATGAAACGGTGCCGAAATACGGCCGGCGTGTCCCTCAAAAAGAGATAATCACCGTGACGGCTGTATCCATCATGTTCACGGCTGAATGGAAATGAGCTTGCCCTCCGTGTCGTCGAAGCGCCGCTGATGGCTGCAGGTATATTCGAGGCAAATTATCTGGCTTGTGTAGGCAATTTGCCGTCGAGTACGCGAGTGGGAGTGAATTAAAGGAAACGTCCGAGCGATCAGCCGTGGCCTGACGTGAAAACAGGTGCCTGACAAAGAAGATGCTGGAAGACATGTTGCCCTAACTTGTGCGGAACGTGACGTTGGGCAATGCAGGGGGAGGCCGGCAAACGAGGTCGTTATCCTCTGCGGCCTAATTTCAGTTGGTGTTGGAAATTAACCTATGCAAAGGAGGTGCAACCAAATTAGCACTGCCCGAACTTTATCGGTCAGACATCCCCGTAGAAATCCTTTTGGAACGGTATCTGATATTGAAGGACAGACTTTTCCTTTCTTTGAGTGTTCAATCAACATCTGAAACTCCTTTCTACCTGACAGACGTCCTATCAATGCTCAGTGCGCATAAGCTCAGACAACGCTTATAGTGATGTGTGGCTATGAAAGCGAAGAGTGTACACATTTTCGTTTTCATTTAGTCACATTTGACTGGGCTCAGGAGATAGAGCGCTCGTCTTGGGATTAAGGGATTGCAGGTTCGATTCCCGGCTCCTCCGTGTTATATGTCGAAGTGTCCTTGGGCAAGACACTGAATCCCTAATGCCCCCAATAAGCAGGTCGGCCCCTTGCATGGCTGCATGGCCGCTATTGGTGTCTGAGTGTGTGTGAATGGGTAAGTGTGAAGCACATTATAAAGCGCTTTAGGAGGTCTTCATTGACTTGAAAAGCGCTATATAAATGCAGACCATTTACCATTTACATTTCACTGTTCTAAAATAATGTTTTCCCACGTAGCTGTTAATCTTAGCAGGCTTTTATCTGGTATCTTTTTAGTATAGTGCATGTTGACTATGGTAGTATAGTAGTATAGTATATAATCGATCTACCGATAAAGTCTTGATTCTGATACTTTGGCAATACGTGCCAGAAAAAGATCATGTAGACCTATCCAATACCCTCATATAATGCTCTCTTAGCAAATTGAAAATGTTCTGCATTTTTTGCACATTTCATCAAGGCAAAAATTATAGGTGACAAAAAAATGGAGGTTGATCTTTTAAGAATAGCGGCAACAAGATGCATGTATGAATAATTTTCAGTGTTGCTGGTTTTACTTGATTACCGAGAAGAAAACAAAATTGCTGCTGTAATGTAAGTCAGTCGGACGTCTCAACAGGTAGCAGGGTCACGAGACAAGATGTTTAAAAACAAGTGCTGGAGTGAGTTTGAGGTTTTTATCAACATAAAACCAAATAAATAAAATAGAACATTCTGTGCTTGAGAGCAATGTTCCCTCTAAGCTGCGCGCATGCGCCATTGCGCACTGCCCGCACATTCTCAGCGCACAAGAAAATCTGTCCAGCGCAATGTTCCCTCTAAGCTGCGTGTGTGCGCAATTGCGCACTACACAGAACTTTTCCGCGCACAAGAAAATCTAGCCAGCTCACAAAAATCAGGGATTGAAATTGCTAATTAAGAAGCGAATGAAGTCAAAGTTACAGTGCATGAAGGTAAAAATACACGGGTTCCCCTGACTCTGTGTTCTAAATGCGGTATTTTGAAGTGAAGGTCGAAGTAGAACGAAGTTGAGTAAAGTCAGTAGAGTTTTTCGAGAACTGGCTTCTTCGGCTCAGCTCACTAAAAGGAACCGACTCTTTCGGGTCCTAAATGGCTCTTCAGGTTGTTTTCGCTTCTTTCATCCCTATATGACCAAATATTATGAAAAATTATGCACAAAATGACTTAAAGGAAGGGGGAATAGAACAAAAAAGAAAAAAAAATACCAAAATAAAAAAGTACTCAAAATCTGAGAAAAAAAAGAAACAAAAGGAAGAGAAAAAAGAAGGAAAAAATCAGAAAAAAGCCAGAAAAAAAGAAAAGAAAGAAACAAAGGAATAAAAGTAAATAGAAAACAATAAGGAAAAAGTAACAGCTCCGAAAAAATATACACAATGAGATTTGTTTAAAGGAATTAAAAAAAAAAAAAAGAAGAAAAGGTTTGTGTTGCATTCAAATAATTTCCAATTATACCAAGTCAATCTTGTTGCCAACATTGTACTTCCACTAAAAAATGTGATTAAATACAGTTCTGTTTCGTGCAACAGACTAAACAAGCCCCCAAACATGTTAGTATTATGCGACAAAAGATACCAGGAAAAAAAAATGGAAATCTTGTGAAAGAATTGTTGTAAAAACAAATGACGTTTGTCGGACGTACAACCTTTGCAATAATACATTAGTCAATTCATTCAAAAGTGAAAATTTGTTTGCATTGCCGGAAACTCAGCAAAATGTAACTTGGTGTCAAGTTTTGGACAAGTTTAATAATGACTTAGTTGCCACACTTGGGATTGCTGTTGCTCACTGTTGTTTTAAGCGTTGCTCACCGACTTTGCCTGAACGCTCAGACCTGTGGAAAATTAGAGGGGACATTGCTTGAGAGTACATAACAAGGCTGTGATGGTTTCACAAGTGATCCTTCGAAATGGATGACAATCATTTACCAAGACAGAGAAGTTGAGGAAAATTCCCAAGGCACCAGCTTCACACCATGTCCGTTGTCCATACCAAATCCTGCAAGTGGTTCATAAGACTGAAGGCCTCCCTCCAAATTGTAAATCAGAAGACCACCTTAAGCATATGTGTCAAATGGGCCAAATGTCTGACTTGCAGTTTTAGATGTGTCCACTAGATGTACTAAAAGCCAAGCTCCACTCCCAAAGCTCCCACCGTGTCTGTATTTGCCGACTACTATTAATCAACCAGAGAACATTTCGAAAACCCATTTATTTGTTATTTAAATAAAAGTCACAGACATGCTGTTAAAGGCAATATGAATAATGAAAAAATAAATAAAATAAAAGAGCACATGTGTGCTTTTGAAGAAGTTTAAAGAAGCTTTGAGGTATTTTCTATGATAGATATGAAATATAACAGTTCCCATATTGAGGTGAACGTTTCCTTAAAAAATAAAAGCAAAATACCTAAATCATGAAATCAATCATTTTAAGTAATGCTGTTTTTGTCACTCTCGAGTCTGCATGAAGTTCAATAAGGTATAATGAAAATGAATTCAATTGTTGGTTTGTTTACTGTAGATGCACAGTTGATAACTGCAAGAGATTAAATTAACTGTTTTATAATGACATTTTACATCCCTATAATTTAATTGCGAGCCTCTGAAAAGACCCCAACCCTCAAGCTAAGGCACACTTTTTATGCTATTCTGTGAGAAGGAGTTTTTCCACCACGTGGCCCCCGAGCTAAAATAATTTGGACAACCCTGACTTAGAGCAATGTGGAGACTGTATAACAACTAGAAAAATGATTAACAAGGTGCAGTAATTACCACTAAACATTTTACCTCATTAAAAATGGATGTGATTTGAAATAATGAAAACGGAATGACTGGAAAACTCACACAATTATCACCATATGCAGTGACTAATTTCAATATTCTAACAATATCTTAGGGCTCTTCTGTTCCATTATGCATTTAGATCAGTAAAAATTGTTTTGAAATCTACAAAAACGGACCCACCTTACTCAACCTGAACAGATGGAAGGTTCCAGTTAAACTGTGGCGGTAAAAGTCTGCACAGCGGTGGAACAAAGGGTAACAGCGGGGAGTCTGCGACATTTTGCTGCAAGGCTACAATTAGTTGTTGTTCTCATCTGCTATTTAACGCTACTTTGTTTGTAATTATTAGCATGCAGCTAAAGAGAATACACCCTTTTGAGCTGCATTCTAATGCTAAGATAATGCCCTCCAAGCTCTCTGACGGTTTTTGATGGGAGCCTTAAAACACCGCTGCCTCAATTGGAGTATTTTAGCCTGCTAGAATCCATTGTTCCTAAACTGGTGGGTTGGGGCCTAAAAGTGGGATGCAGACACATTTTCAGTGGGTCACAGGCCTTTTTGTCTTGTCAAAATAGTACAGTGGGACCTCGCTACTTCGCGGTTGGACTTTCGCGGGTTCAGAGCTTCGTGGGTCTAAAAAAAAAATAAAATAAATAATTAAGCATTTTTGAAGGGGCGTAGCTACTTCGCAGATTTTCACTTTTCGCGGTTGGTTTTGGTCCCCATTAACCACGATAACCGAGGGATTACTGTACTACGAAAAAATAACTGAGGGTCAATTATACTCCTTAACAGTAAAGGGTGATAGTCTCCTGCAAATACGAGATGACACCCGCCACCACAGAAAATGACCGATAGAGTTCGTTTACATATATTGAGCATGGCCAAATGCCGGATAATAAATGCGATTAGGATTTTATCGTTTAGAATACTCATTCTCACCAAGTCAGACTTCAGGACTCGCTATTCCACCGTTCTGACAAGCTGAGGCCAAAATAGAGAAAACTATTCCACTTCTCAAATGAAACGATTGTGCATCGTTCAGCAGATATAGTAGCATATATTATCCTTTTGTTCCCCCCTAAATAATCCCCAACTAAACCAGGGGTCGGGAACCTTTTTGACTCAAAGAGCCATAAAAGCAAAAAATATTAATTTTATTTTGGGAAAGAGCCACACCATATATTATGAGACAAATTTACTAAATTGCTAAACCGGCGCCCCAGACAAAAGCTTAGTCTTCAGCACATTTATTTTTGATGATTTGATAAAAATTATGAAAAGAGAATAATGCCAGAGCCCCTGTCCCAAATTCAACAAACATACCACTTTAAACTTGTCTCTTTCTTGCAATTACTCAAGATCGGTTAAACTCCTTTTGACCCTTTTTTTCATACATATTGGTTTCAAAACCAGATGCAAGCATTTATTTTGTAAAAACATCACAACATTCTGAGAATAGGGAGCCTTATGTGCTTACCTTTGGCGAGAGATGGGAGGGAATGCTTGTACTTTTTGCATAGCTCCACCCATCCCTCCCACTCACCCAATCAAATGACTAAGTTCTCTTCCGGTGTTTTGGCGTATTTACAGTTCTGTGGATTTATCATAAAGTATCTGAACACTGAACACAGATTATATAGTGAACTTTTAAATAAAGAATTCTTTAGCGTTGTACAGCCAAAACGAGGTTTTTTTTCCCCTTTTTTTGTGTGACACCTTGACTGTAAATTGTAGTGAAAAACGTGCCCTATATATACTGCGAAGTGTTACCATTGTACTCAGCTTTGGATTGGCTTTGCGTGTACCTGAATAGGATAGACAACTCCGGTTTTGAACAAAATGGAGAAATTTTGCATGCAATCAAATTGGTCTCTGAGCCACAGATACTCATAGAAAGAGCCATATATGGCTCGCGAGTCACAGGTTCCCGACCCCTGAACTAAACCAAAAGGACTTCAAGTACCGTATTCGTATATAAGCCTATGTTTTCATACAAGTGATCCCCTAAAACCGCTTTAAGGATTTTTTTTAAAAAATACTAATATAGCATGTACCTAAACCTAGAGGATTTTTTTGAATTATGTGGTTAATAAAGATTAAAATTATAGTGGCTAAAAAATTTAAACGATTGACTGTACCTTCCATTTGTACAATAATTTCGTATCCTGCAAATGACTCAGTTGTGGTCACTATTTTTCACTTTTCCTTCCCTTATCACAAACACGCTTGCGGCAGAAAAGGGAAATAAAACAACACAATCACATTTAAAATGAGATGCGGTCCCACCTCAAACGCGCTGTTGATCTAAACAGGAAGAAGAGATTGCACAGGGCATTATCATCATCTACTGTAAAGGAGTGTCATAGACCCTCAGTTATGTTTTCTCTGTTTTATTTTGCCAAGGCAAAGGCGTGCAGGGACCCAATTTTGGGAACTGAACCACCAGTTGAACAATCTACAAGACAAAGCTACTGAAGTGATGTATTTTGGGTTTCATTAAAATAATCAACTAATTGAGCTTTAAAGAGCCAGGTGGTATTATTAGTGCACTACATGTTTGGGATCTTAGGACCATCAGTTTTAAATATTATTAATATATCGCTATCCTCGGGTATTGTTCCTGTAGCCTTCAAGTCTGCCGTCATTAAACCCACGCTTAAGCGACCTAACCTTGACCCAGAAAACCTAGGTAATTATAGGCCAGTGTCAAATCTGCCATTTTTTGCGAAAGTACTTGAAAAGGTCGTTGCACAGCAGCTAAATGACTTCATGTCAGAAAATAACCTTTTTGAAACTGTCCAGTCAGCATTTAGGGCAAATCATTCTACTGAGACAGCCCTTGCTGAAGTAACCAATGATCTCCTTTTAACAATAGATTCTGGTGCCTCATCAATGTTACTGCTGCTGGATCTCAGCGCTGCTTTTGATACGGTCGACCACAACATATTATTGGTTCGTCTAGAACGCATTGGTATCTCAGGAACTGTACTCTCGTGGTTTAGGTCCTACCTGTCAGACAGGATGCAATTTGTTAACTATGGCAATCTGACCTCTAAACAATCTAATGTCCCTTGTGGTGTTCCTCAAGGCTCTGTACTTGGCCCCCTTCTTTTTAGTATTTATATGATCCCGCTTGGTGACATTATCCGCAAGTATAATATTAGTTTCCATTGCTATGCAGATGACACTCAACTGTATGTGCCACTGGAAAAAACTGGACATTTAAGTTTTAGAAATCTGGAGGCTTGCCTTACTGAGATTCAAAGATGGATGTCAAATAATTTTTTACGCCTTAACCCAGAAAAAACTGAAATGTTGATTATTGGTCCAGCTCACTGTCGTCAGTTGTTTTCAAACACTACCCTGAACCTAGACAAATGTAATATCACCCATAGTGACTCGGTCAAAAATCTAGGTGTTATATTTGATCCTAATCTGTCGTTTCAGTTACACGTGAAAAATATTACTAGAATAGCTTTCTACCACCTCCGTAATATTGCGAAGATTCGTTCGATGCTGTCCCAATCAGATGCAGAGATTTTAATTCATGCGTTTATTACTTCTCGGCTTGATTACTGTAATGTATTGCTTTCTGGTCTCCCGATGTCTAGCATTAAAAGTTTGCAGCTGGTTCAGAATGCGGCAGCTAGACTTTTGACTAAGACCAAAAAGTTTGAGCATTTTACTCCTGTATTGGCCAACTTGCACTGGCTCCCAGTCCACTTAAGATGTGACTTTAAGGTTCTCTTATTAACATATAAATGTTTGCATGGGCTTGCACCCTCTTATCTCTCCGATTTGATTTCCCCCTATATTCCTGCACGGAGTCTGCGCTCGGAAAATGCCGGTCTATTTGTGACTCCGAGAGCCAAGAAGTCTGCGGGCTCGAGAGCGTTCTCCATCCGTGCCCCGGTGTTAAGGAACGCCCTGCCTCTGGAGATAAGATCTGCAACCTCAACGGAAGTTTTTAAATCGAGGCTTAAGACACACTTCTATTCCAAAGCATATGATTGATGCCCACCTCATATTCTGTTTTGTCCTGTCTTTTTCCGACGCCTGCCTGGCTGATACGAAGGAGAAGGATGATTTGGGATGGGTCAGCGGACCGGCGTCTGACCTGCAGCGTGTCAACCCCTGCATTTACCAGCTGGCAGAGACGGGAGGCAGCGTCGTGGCCGTCATAGACTTTCTGGACTGGTTTGCAGGCTGGGGGCGTCGTTGATGTCATGCACTTTCCGGACATTTTCAACATCTTACCTTATGTTTACTATTATGTGTACAGTAATGCTAATTGTAATTCACCCTGGTCAATCCTGGAAGGGGGATTACCACATGTGAGGTCCTTTCTCAAGGTTTCTCTTTTCTCCTCACACTGAGGTTTTTGAGTTTTCCTTGCCCGCATGCTGGTTTAAGATCAGGTAATTGTGTAATTTTGTAACTGTAATCCTGTGCAGTCCTTTGAGACATTTTTGTGATTAAGGGCTATATAAATAAATTTGACTTGACTTGACTTGACTTGACCTTATTATTTAGTGCAACTGAAAACGAGTGCTAAAAGCGCAAAGGAGAATACAAACTATGGAGGCATGAAGTGACAAAAACACACCCTTTTTTAAAATTTCTTGCAAAGTCTTCACTTTATGTGTTATGCAAATCGCTAAACCGTTGATTATTTAAAAAAATGCATGTTTATATGTATTAATGTTCACCTTTTATTTAAATAAAACCTTTTTTTATGAATTATGTTGTTGTACGACAAGGAGGTGCGAAAATATACCCACTGTCCCTTTATAAACTGTTCAGAACCAATGCTCTGGTCAACTATAAGCCAGTCTACAAAATGACAAGAAGCAAAATAGCCCCTAAGGCCATTTCTGGAGTTCTGAAGGTGCAATACAAAGACAATTTTCAGTCCATTTCCTGTCCATTAAATGTTTTTTTGGGGGAAACCGAGAGTAGTGGCTCCATTATCTATGGTTGTTTTTATTATTTCAAGTGGTCATTTGGTGAATGTTGACATATTATTTTAGGGGGAGATTTTCCAATATCTCAAAGCTCTTTTTTGCTTGGTCTAAGTATTTTATTTTTCACTCTTCTGGCAACTTTCGTACAACCGAAGAGTGCAAAATAATTCGAATGTTTTATGTGTTTGAAAAAGTGTAATTTGATGCCATAGGTTCATCTATATCCACTTAGGGGTCAGCAAAAGGCTCTTTGGCACTGCCTAGTGACTCCTAGGAGCTTTTCCCAAAATATTTGATAATGGAAAATTATATGGTTTCTATGCGACAAATATTACACAAAATATTTTAAACATTTTCCAAAGAATATCACTTAGTATGTAGAGTATGTGTTGCCTTCCTTATAAGGCTTATGGCCATTTTTTGCGACTCCAAACATCGTTTTTGTATCCATTGAGGCTCTTTCAACATGTTGTGTAAAAGAGTAAAAGTGAGGTTCTAATGTAAACACTCTCATTCTTGAGATCCTGGAAATGGTGGGTTAAGGGTAGAAAAAATGACTTTTTTCAATTTATATTTGATTTATTGTTTTATATAAAGAATATATTGAAATAAAGAATTGAATTAAGGGGACAATACATTATTTGAATACATAATCGTTTAAAGAATTTACCTAAAAAGAAAAGTTTATTATTCAAATTAAATTAAACTAAACTAAATTAAACTCACCTTGTGGAGAACCTCATAACCTTTGGATAATTTTATCAGGATAATGGGTGAAAAATTTTGCAACACGGTTGAAGTCACTTATTTGCACGGTTTTCCGGGTTATTTTAATCAAGACACACACGTTTTTAATACTACAGGAAATTTGTTTAATACTAATCTTACCGAAGGGACTTTTTTGAAAAACACGAGACCTGAGACTAGATAAGAGTAATAGGTTACAGAAAGATTGATAAATGTGGGATTATACTGGATAAATAAAGAGGAAAAAGACACAGTTGCTTGGATGTATGGATGATAGGAATTTCTTAGTACATTATTCCCTATCACACTAATGTATACTAAGTTGGGGGCAGGATTGGCAGTTTTTCATTAAGTTGAGCTGGTAGGGGGAGTTGCCATTGCATTTCATCTCCCCTCGTTAATTATGGCAGCTGGCATTAGTTTGTATGACATTATCCTATGACGGTTGCTTTTAAAAGGGACAGGTACATGCCACACCTAAACAGGAAACGATGAAATGTGTATTAGTCCAAATATAACCTATCAATTAGGGACATTTGTTATGGCCGTGCAAAAAATTACGGTATTGTTTCCCAGTCATTGTAATTGGGAGAACTTCCTGCAACTGAAAATATAGGTTACATATTACCCTCCAACACCTAGTTTTTCTCAAAAACAAATATTTGCAATTCACTATAGATCTAAACATCATATGGCTTGTTGAACATGCAATATTAAATATTGCATATGTAAATCACAGACATATTTGTGCCTTTTCGAAATACATGGTTTTAATGGTACAGTAAAAACGGGAGAACCGTCTTTGAAAGTCCTTTAAAAGTGCTTGAATTTGGCCATGAAGAAGGTGTACGATCTCTGACATTAGCAACTTCAACTCTGGTTGCAAAAAATGAGAAAAATTTGAAAAAAAAAACATTGTGCGAACGTTTGTTAAATCCATCCCGGTTTATTTGCCGTCATTTGTCTCGTCTCCCCCATACACAACATTCCTTTTCAGGTTTCCTGTCCTCGCGAGCAAACGGATGGTGTTTACGTATTCACGCCTGCACTTTTCATGCGCTTGCAGGTGGCTGGCCCGGGCAGACATTTATGTACTCAGACGCGTCGCTTCAGAAAGGAGATGGACGGACATTATGGGGAGAGTTTGCTCGGGATCATCTCGCGATCTAAATGCAAATTTTGGCAAGTGGTGTGAAAGCGCCGGGAACGTTATTACCTACATGGCTGCCTTTAATGAAGAGTGCGCTCAACATCGGAGGAAAAAAGAAGGATTGCATTTGTACAATTACATGGAATAATTACTTTTTTCACTTTAAAAAATTAACAGGTTGGCTTGCATCTTGCGCAGCAACGCAGTCTGATGCGTGTTTTATGGCATCAACACATGTTCTGAAACAAATCCTACAATTTGCGCAAGGTTTACTGGTTGAACAGGGGTCTGTTTGACAAATGTTTAGTGAGAACTCGGGGCATTTTTAACACAGTGTTATCACTTTCACAAAGCAGGGTAACTCAAACCAGAGAAAGAAAGGTAACTCTTAGCTTGAAATCCCAAACAGTTACACTTGTAATAATGTTTTTTAACTAGTCTACTCGGTCTGTGCCCCCCTTCCATCAAACATGAAATCTGATTACCTCATTCCATCAGTCAGTTGGTTAGATTGTGCATAGTGTCACATAGTTAAGAATTTGATAATAATCAGCAGTGGCCTCAGCATTAAGTACAGACACTCCCCTACTTACAATCATTCGACTTAAGTAAAACGGTTGATACGAAAACAATTTTCAGGATGTTGAAAAATACTTGGACATTGCTGTAAGTTGCCTTTTGCATAGTGTGCACCTTTTTCCGAGTACAGGACATTACTGTTCTGCTTCTTTCCGCCGCGTGTGGTGGCGATGTGAGAGGTCACCCAGCATCCACCCAGAAGTTAAAAAATCCGCTTCCTCTTCCTAGTTCGTGTGTAAACACTCTATACTGTCCATGTCTATACTATCTCCAGCGCACTAAGAACTTTGACATTTTCAATGTTCAATATTTCGTGCTTTCATTTAATATGGTTGGTGTAAAGTGTAAAGAAAGGGGAGTCGTTTCTTTTGAAATGAAAATGGAATAAGAAAGCTTGATGCGGTTGAGAAAATGGTCAGAACACTTTTTTTTGGCCACTTTTTACCACGGAGGAGGACCTCTTGTAGCTCATCTTCCAAAAGTAAGTTAAACTCAACTTTATTTATCTTTATAGAGCATATCATTTAATGAAATTTGTATTTTTCAGTACAAAATAATACAGCTTACTTATACAAGCCTTAAACATGCTTACCCCTTAAAATTCCGACGGGCTCGCAAAGAAGCAAATACGTGTCTCAGACACGTATGGACACGGTGTCCGTACAATGTCAGCAATCACTCAAATGCTTCATTCCACATATCATTGGGAAGATTAAACTCTTGGGATTCAAGAAATGTCAACCATTTCTTCGTTTCTTTTTCACTGGCAACTGCGTGGACGGCAAAGTAAGAATTTCATTGTGCAGGGAAACGTGGTTCTTTACTGTGCATATGACAAAAAACACTTTGAATTAAATTCAAAAATAGACTCACAGAAACATCAAGATCAGTCTGAATCAAGATACTGGGAAAATATAAAGCCGGGGTAGCTCACCAAAGTCGTCTTGCAGCCATCACCTTCAATAATAATACGCAACCATGGTCCTCTTACATTCGTGAGTGTAGTAAATCCATCCATCCATTCATTATCTGCACCGCTTATCTTCAGTAGGGTCGCGGGGGTGCTGGAGCCCATCCCAGCTATCTTCGGGCAGTGGGCAGGGGACACCCTGAACTGATTGCCAGCCAGTCGCAGGGCACACAGGGACAGACAATTTGTCCCCCATTCAAACCTAGGGACAATTTGGACGGGCCAATTTACTACTTTTTACTACTTTGCTACGTGTAAAATATTCACACGCTCCAAAACACACAATAACGTCGACAAATAAAAGAAAAAATCAGAAGAAAAGCACTTCTGCATTGATGGACGTTGCTTGTTGCTAGCTGTCTGTTTAGCCCCATAATTCCTATTTAAAAATACAGACTAGTAAAAAATGTTTTTTCCAGGCCGTAGAGCGACTTAACTTGTGATTCACATCTTTTTCAACCAATTACAATTAAGTGCTTTAAAAACGACTCACGAGAGCCTAAAAACTTTGTGTGATATTCAAGAGAATCTATTTTTATTTATTGGAATTTTATTGCTTGTACCTAAATTGCATTTTGCAGGATTATGAGAGTAACAGAAATGCACTAATTTAAAGCACAGAATGACAGGTTGCACATTCTAATGACGGATTTATGATGTTTTTTTTTCTTTTCTCACCAACGTTCCTTTTTTTTGTCTGCACAGCGATGACTATTATCACATTTGAAATAAAAGTCAAAGGAAGAAATAGCGGGTGAGTGAAATGAAAGAAATTACTGCACCTAGCGCCGCCCTTTGAAATGCTAATGTGTGGTGATTTTCTGAATAACTATTTAAAGAAAGGAGGTTATTAAGAATCAGGTGTCTGGACGAAGGCGCCACCATTGATCCACAGTTCATAATCTTAAATGAAATAATTTTGCTCCCTCATGAAATTTCATTTTCCCTTTTCACTCTTAGCTAAGTTGGAAATGGGCTTTGTGGGGGGAAAAGGGTCAGTGGGCACACTGGGTTACTGCTGACTGGCAAATGTCATCACTTTCATTCATACGAGAATTCTTTGTGCAATGTTTTTGACTCTGAAAAGTTCAGATTTGTCTTTCGAGCCAAAACTGATGACTCTGTTTTCACAGATTTTTGCCCGGATTTGACTATTAATGAAACAAAATGCCCTCTTTTCTGTTCCATCTGGGACTTTTGGTCTGATTTACAACCAGTGTTTTAAAACAGTAGTTAGTGACAGTTGCTAGTTACTTCATTTAAATCAAAGTCAAGGCATCCTTATTTGTATAGCCCGTAATCACAAAAAGTCTCAAAGGGCTGCACAGAGAACCACAACCTTGAGAAAGGGGAAAACATGATATTCCCCCTCCAGGATGACCAATCTGCTATGTATATTTCAAGGGCATCAACAGACAATGCACAGACATCATAAACCTGAAACATAGGTCATAACAGAATGTCCAGTTGATGTCCTCAAATCTTGACCGATTAAGCGGTTTCTAGATGATGCCAAACATCAGGTCCAAGTACTGGTACAATAGCTCAAAATGCATGCACCGTGCAACAACCAGGCTCATTTTTAGCTCAAGGACAACAAGACAAGGGTATGGGGTCAACATCCCTTATAAGCTGTTCTACGCCTAGATTGAAACACTTTCACTGAAGTTGCAGTTGGAATCTCAGAGGGAAGAGCATTCCACAACACTGGGGCCTGAATGGAAAATGCTGTGGAACCTGCAGATTTCTTCTTGGCTCTTGGAATTACTTATAGACCTGTGTTTTGCAAAGGATCCAAGCAGGAACATAGGGGGAAAATAAATCAGAAAGATATGAGGGGGCAATTCCATGTAAAATTTTGTGTAATACCAGTAGAACCTTAAAATCACATCTTAAACTGTCAGGGAGCCAGTGCAGGGCAGCTAAAATCGGAGTATCGTGATCAAACCTCCGTGTCCTAGTTAAAAGCCGCATTTCGTACCAGCTGCAGGAATAGAGAGGGGTGGTAAAAAAACGATAAATTATAATCCTAGCATCAGAATGGGACAGCATATAGAGAATTTTTGCAATCTAGTGAAAATTGAATAAAAGCTATTCTAGTAATATTCTTCACGTGTAACTGAAACAACATATTAGGGTAAGAAGTAATTCCGTTGGCCCCGGATTACTCACAAAAGTATCAAGGTGTTGAATTACAAATTATTGTACATATTTGCAAGAGAGCCTGAAAATAGGCATATCATAAGAGAAATAGAAGAAAATGTGTACATCAACCTATGGATGTAGTGCAGCATTCATATTTTTTGTGTTGTGCAATCCTGAAAGCTTGCAAACAAACACTTAGCAAAAACTCTATACCCATCACTCGAAAATTTCCTTTTCCATTTCTAGGTAGGCCCTTCTGTCCAATTTTTTCTCCAAGCATGGTGTGTTGTAAAACATTTTTTACAAATATAAAACACACTTTTCGTGTAAATTCTGTGCTTATGTTTGCTAAATTGATTTCATTGTTCCTGTATAAGCCACACCCCCTCTCTGCACACTGCCTACCATTTGTTACTGGTGACACACAAAGAAATATGCGCATATAAAACTACCGCTGTTTTCAGTACTTCATTTTTAATTTAGTTGTAAATACAACTTAGACTTGGTATGTTTGATAGGGGGATATCAGTATGGAGTAAATTTGCGCTTTTGTTACTATAACTGTATTTAGCTGTACTTTGTAGGTAGCTCGGTGGCCTTTGGGGTATGGCGTCCGTGTCATACCTATACCTATATCTATACCTATACATATATCTCATCTCATCTCATTAGCTACACCGCTTATCCTCAGTAGGGTCGCGGGGGTGCTGGAGCCCATCCCAGCAATCATCGGGCAGTGGGCAGGGGACACCCTGACCTGGTTGCCAGCCAATCGCAGGGCACACGGGGACAGACAACTCACTCGCTCATTCACACCTAGGGACAATTTGGACTGGCCAATTTACCTGAAATGCATGATTTTTTTGGAATGTGGGAGGAAACCAGAGTGCCCGGAGGAAACCAACGCAAGCACGGGGAGAACATACAAACTCCGCACAGGAAGTCTGGAGCTGGATTTGAACCCACGAAGGAGGTTCCCATGACATGAACTGTGCCGCACAAGCGCTAACCACTGCGCCGCCGTGCTGCCCCCTATACATATATATTTATATATATTTTGTAGAGAGATAAAAACCACCTTTGTAAACGTTCAGTTATGTGAGGTTGTATGTTACATCAAGCGCCATAAAATAACTAATTTATGGCCTGGAGAAATACGTCATGTTGTAAAGATAGTTGAGATGCCAATTTTTTTATTAACAATGCGTTACAGTACTTGTTACTGAGGAAAACACTGCATACAACAGATGTTTAAAAATCAATTTTAATCAACATCAATTCCCAAACTACATTTTCAGGCATGCCAACATCCTTCCACCCATTATTTGCACTGCTTATCCTCACTAGGGTAGCTGGGGTGCTGGAGCCCATCCCAGCAGGGGACACCCTAAACTGGTTGGCTTGCCAAAGAAAATACGTTACTTAATCAATCTTTATCTAAAAATGCGCAAATGTTGGTATATTTTCTGGGTGGTGATGTTTGGAAATGTAACTTTATGTGCAGCCCATTACATTGGCGTTGACCTCCGTAGCAGCTTTTCTTGCTTCCATAGTACTTCATGCAATCAATTTGTCATGCTGGCTCCTGGTGTTATTTTCTTTCAGCCTTGCAAGTGTGTGTGTGTTCTTGTACATGTGCACTATCAAATAGCCACTTGGCTTTATTGTCCTGGTGTGGAAAAAACTGTATTTTTGACAGCTAAAAGCAAATGTCTTTCAAGTAGATGTAGGCATACCTCTATCTACGGGCACCCAGTAGTGAGCAGTGAGGGCCTGCAAGGTTTTTTTTCGTGGCTCAAAAATGTCGGAATCATCTCATGTTAACTGTATTTTGTCTATCAATACTTAAATAATTCCAAATTGTCTGCTTCTCCCTATTTGCGCTGCTACCAGATATTTGGTTTCATATTTAAACGTTTCACGAATGCCATTTCAGCCATTAAGTTGTTGCTAGGCTCAGATATCTCCCACAAAAGACTTTAAAGGCCGTTTCGTAGAAAATCAGTCTCTGAAAAAACTGGTGGTTTAGCCAATCAAGTTCCGAATTGGTGTCTGAATGCCAGCAAGAAGGCTTTTAAAAACAGTTACGTTGACTGGTTTCACAAACTATGACTGAAATTGATTTAACAGGAAATACTGTATATTGTGTTGATCTTCTTATGTCAAATAAATGCTAGTTTTTGAAAATGCATGTTTACATGATAGTTCATTTATTTTTTTTCCCTCATCATTTCAATTAATACTGTTTTTGTGTTTTTAAATGATGTGTTTTTTTTTCCACCTGGGGGCGCTAAATGAAGGGGGGTTCCTTCACATTCAGCCTTTATCATGCAAGACGGTGAAACTTGAGGCATTATCCTACAACAGAGTAGTCACGTCATTTTCCACAAGATGTGCTGCATCAAACTTAGCCATTTTGACAATTTCTTTTAAGAAGGGGTTTCCTCAAAGCAGCATGGCAGCACAGTGGTTAGCGCGTGTGCGGCACAGTCCTCAGGCCATGAGATTGATCCTGCCAGTGTGGAGTTTGCATGTTCTCCCTGTTCTTGCGTGGGTTTCCTCCGGGCACTCTGGTTTTCTCCCACATCCCAAAAACATAGACGTTAGGTTATTTGGCCGGACTGAATTGTCCCTATGTGTGAATAAGCAAGTGAGTTGTCTGTCTCCATGTGTCCTGCAACTGGCTGCAACCAGTTCAGGGTGTCCCTTGCCCACTGCCCGAGAATAGCTGGGATGGGCTCCAGCACCCCTGCGACGCTACTGAGGAAGCGGTACAGATAATGGATAGATGGATGGGTTTCCTCAATGTTCTATGGTTGATTAATGGTAGTCCGCAAATACAGCTAGCTTAACCCCACTGCTCTTTCTTTTGTCTCTCTCTTTTTATTTCTCTCTCTCCCCCTACACTCGATCTACCCTCTTCGCTGTCCCTTTCTTTTTGCCTACATTTTCTCCCACAAGTGCATCTCACTTTCCTCTCTCCTTCCTCTCCCTCTCCTCCCTCCCCTTCTCCCTTACCCTACTCTCTCCCCCTCTGCCAGTTTCAACTCATACCCCATCTCCCTCTCATCTCTCTCTCTTTTTCTTTCTCTCTCTCTTTTCCTCTCTCTCTCTTTCTCTCTCTCTCTCCCTCCCCATCTTTCTCTGTCTTTTTGTCTGTCTCGATCTTCTCTTTTTTGCTCTTTTTGTCTCCCTATTTCCCTCTCTTGCTTGCTGTTTCTTTCTTCTTTTTTGTATCTCTATCTTACCACCTTTTTCTCCTTCTCACCCCTCCCTCTTTCTTTCTCCTTTTCTTTCTCTCTATCTTTTTTCCTCTTTCTCTTTATTTATTAGTTTTTCAATCTACTAGTCCAGCCGTCGTGTTTTTTTTACCATGTGGCTCAAATGAGTTTGACAACCTTCGATACATAATACATCTCCTTTCGAAATAACACAAGTTTAACCAATTTGTAGTACGCACATTATGAAAGACTGTAGGAAGCAAACACAGCGGATACCCACCTGCCACTGAACCAGGAATTAAAAAGAAAGCCTATGTGGGAGTGTCGGTTCGCCATTCACTCTAATGGGGCCCAAACAGCAGCGCTTAGGGCTGCATATGAATGCAACCCGGGTTGAATTATTAATGGCGGGAGGGGGAAGGGGGGTTCCTTCACATTCAGCCTGGCACTTCCCGACTTGATCCGCCTCCCTCGTGGATCGGAAGCTGTCACCCATTATTGGAGAAATCATGGCAGTGCCGAGTTAAGTGCTCGACGGGTGCAGGCTAAAGAACGGGAATGGCTTCCACTGGGGGGCGGAAACATTTGCTATTTTACTTTGGAACTTGAGAACACTGTTCTTAATCTTTTTACGCTAAGGCTGGTGTTTCCTAAAGTAGCTCGAGGACCACCAAAAACTAGAGGTAAGATCGGGCTTAAATAAATCCACCTCGGCCTGACCCAGGCCCTTGGGTATTAAAGGCCGAATCAGCCCGAGTTCTACCATTTAACTTGATTTTAGTAGGTGTCATTAAGGAGAAAAAGCGATAGTCTGAATTGTAAAACATTAGTTTTGGTAGTTATGGTTTGGTGGTAGCTGCAGATCTTGTCTACCCTTGCTTTTGCCCCGTACTGCTCCACTTGGCTGAACTCGCTTCGGATGAATTGCATTGAAAAAAAAGCCCTACAAAAACATGCTACGACAAAGTAAGTGTCATCCTCGACGCTTGCCCCCTCCCGCATTGTTCCTGTTCCTGACAGAGCGTATCTTGGTGTGAAGATCATGTGTCCGCTGCACAACACTCTAGGGCGCCTTCAAAGAGACAGCTCGTGGTGCTGGCGGACCCTGCGTCTTATCCAGTGGATGTCTCCTTTTCTGACATCAGCCTGACATCTTGCCCACAAACTATCACAAACACATTCAAGGTATTACCGAATATATTTTTTTTCAATTAGGCACAGAATGTTCCTCAAAATTATGCAAATATGTTGCAAAATGTTTAACGAGTTGAGAGACTTGAGAGACTTGTTTCCTTCAGAGCGCTGACGCCATTGAAGGAACAAAAACTTTAAAAATGGCGAATCCCATTACCCAACATGTGAGGCAACGCCGAAAAAGACAGCGATTGTAGCATACCAATCATTTCTGCTTGGAGGAATTGCTTTGCTTACCCTGGGGTCCTTGCGAATGTTTTTTTTTTTTTAGTTGTGTGCTTCAACTCTCTTAAGCTGCGTGGGGTGAGTCTAAGCACCATTGATACAGTTTGCGTTCCTTGTTTGCCTTTGGCTCCTTTTAAGTAGGCGATTGGTTAAGTTTTTTTGCTGCGTGGGTCGCGCTTAGTATAGGTTTGGCTGGCTCGCCCTCCGTTAGCATTGGTGTTGCCAAGGTTTTTCTTGTTTTGTTTGTTCCCAGATGCCGCTTATTTGATTTCCAGTGTGTGTTGTCTGGACAGCTAGTCTGGCATTAGCGCTGGTTTTGTCGTGTCCCTTGGTTTCCTCCCAGACAACCATTTTTGTTGTTGGTTTCCGGTTAGCCTGGCTGCTCACTGCGTGTTTTTTGCTCGGCCATTCTTGAGTTTTTTCGCCTAGGCTGCGGCTGTCATTCGTTGATCGGTCCCAAAATAGCACCCCTTGGCGGCTCTCTTTTGCAAGTTAGCCTCTTGGCTGCTCGTCCTTTGTTGTACCATTTTTTTAATCCACCTGCGACACGATGCCTAGGCCAGGGTTGCTCATTATGACGATCATAATCTGTTGGTGAATTGCAGAAGTAGTAATGGTAAAACACGGGGAAGTGCATTTAGTGCTTTGTATGTGTTGAAACACACTGCCTTCTCGCGGTGGAATGCAGCATGTTAGCAGTACAGTGTTAGTTTTTATTTCTTTGCAACATATCTCATCTGATTACCTGAACAAACATTAGCATTTTCTTTTATTTGAGTTAGTTTTTAGTTTAGCTAAAGATTGTACAACGAGTCCTCAAAATCTTCATAAACATGATTCCCCTTTTATTGTACCATGGTTTCTTTTTTTTTAATTGCCTGTTGCTGTTAATTTTGTTATTGATTCTGTGCAACCTTGGCTGCTTGGAGAGTTGCTTCGATAAAAAAATAAATGAAAAAGGATGATGATGATGATGATAATTATTATTACATAATTACTGTAGATATTTTGCAATTTCTGTGGTAGGTAGCTCATTTTGACTAGCTCATTTTTAAGTAGCTCTCATGATGAAAAGTTGGAGCAGCCTTGTTCTCGGAATTCTCTACAAAACTAGCAAATGAACAGGATGACAATTAAAAGTCAAATGAGGATAGGTCAAATGGTAAGATTATTAGAAGAGGAGGAAGAAAATTCGGCCAACATGAAAAGGACTCAATGGAGAGAAGTATCAAGTGAGCAGACATTAGCACCATGGACAGCTTCCCTCTCACTCGGGTCAACAACATACGTGGTGCAATCTAAAAGCTTTATGGTGGATTTGCACCTAATTGCCTGTGACGAGTTACGGCCATATAAAAGTGGGCTGAGTGTATGCAAATATCCCAATCCTGAAAGGAGGACGTTACAGTTTTAAAAAGTCCAATAAAAAGAAGTTTCTTTCATTAACTCATTCACTGCAGTGGATAAGACAGTTAAACCCGGTTTACTTTTTCCATCCATTAAGGCAATAACGCTGATATCATACTGTGTCCGGATCAATTAGGTGCTTGTTGGCAATGGCAGGACACATTTTTCTCAATGACAGCCGTAATACATGCAAACTTAAGTAGCCAATTTCTTCTTTGAGCCAGCAGACTCATCAGCTATCACCTGTTCTTCACCAAGAAGAAAAGTAGAAAGGCCTTAAAGAGTTTGCAAATTTTTGCCTCTCCTTAGATCAAGAGCAAATAGAGAAGCTGAAAATTGCCCAGACGACTGTTTGTCAGCACTTTTGCGTCTCGCTGGCGGCTTCAGATGAAGAAAGGCTTGACGCCGAAAAAAGACCAAGAGACGGGGAATACATAAAAGGGTGAAGGAGAGCAGTGAAATATTAGCGCTGCTTCATATTCACCAATTGATCCTGGCAGACTGACACTCCCTCTCATCCTTGACAGTCTCTCGCTTCCCCCCAAGGAAAGACAGCTCGCGCCCGCATCAGCAGAATGGCTGAAAACGCCGTGGCGGCTCGGGTAACGAGTCACGCCATTGCTGGCGCTACTCCAGACGCTATAGACACTTCAAGGTCATTGTGCACTAATGCACATATTTTACCTACCGTTTTCTCTTCTCACAAAAGGTGGGCTCTCAGGAAAGCCAGTGATCTGCTGAGACGTCCTTCCCTGTCAAGACGTCCAACATTAGGCTGATCTGACACAAATTTTATTATTTTATAATTAGGGAAAACCAGAAACACTGAAATGCAGAGTTATTACAAACAGAAAATTTGCTGGTGATACAAAATGATGATTTTCATTCATATATACACTGCATGATTACCATACTCAACAAACAACATGCAAAAAAGCTACCACATAAAAACACGTAAGGCTCGAAGGATTAGTCAGAAAACAGTATTTTGAAGCAGTGAAAAAGTCAAATAAGACTAAATGAAAACAATAAACGTAAGAATTCCTCTCTTTTAGCTGAATGTATCATTGCTTTCAAAGGCAAATATGTTAGGTAGCAAGAACAAGAACTGTGTAGCATTGCTAACGAGGCAACAGATTATCCTAGATAGTTCTACCCATTCAGCCCATGAATTTGTGGTCTTCTTTAATAAGAAGATTCAAAGCATACGGGAAAAGACAATTTTAATACATCACATATTAAAGGGCTGAAATCTATAGATGCGCGACATGGTGGCTGTCCAGGGATTTTTTCCTGATTTAGTGATCTCATCTCATCTCATCTCATTAGCTGCACCGCTTATCCTCAGTAGGGTCGCGGGGTGCTGGAGCCCAGCAATCATCGGGCAGTGGGCAGGGGACACCCTGAACTGGTTGACAGCCAATCGCAGGGCACACGGGGACAGACAACTCACTCGCTCATTCACACCTAGGGACAATTTGGACCGGCCAATTCACCTGAAATGCATGTTTTTGGAATGTGGGAGGAAACCGGAGTGCCCGGAGGAAACCCGCGCAAGCACGGGGAGAACATACAAACTCCGGACAGGAAGTCTGGAATGGATTTGAACCCACGCAGGAGGTTCCCATGACATGAACTGTGCCGCACATGTGCTAACCACTGCGCCGCCGTGATGCCCGATTTAGTGATCTGTCACTCGATAATCTTAAACAGGTGGTGAATACGGCCAAACAGTCTACTTGCCTGTTTGACCCAGTTTCGCTGAGTCCTTGGACCTTCAGTTTTAAATTTTTTAAACATATCTCCTCAGGTGTAGTTCCAGTGGCTTTTAAGTCCGCTGTCATTAAACCTACACCGAAACGACCCAACCTTGATCCAGAAAGATTATCTAATTATAGACCTGTGTCAGACCTACCGTTTCTTTCTAAGAGTCCCGTCACACAGCCTCTGCCTGTGGAGCAGACGCTGTTGGATGCTTTGAGATCGCCATACAGACGAGATACAGCCGTGCTTTACACGCGGTTGGATATTCACACGCGGTTGGCCGCGCGAAAAAGTTTTGCGCTGCTCAAAACTTTAAACCACGTGTAACCGCGGGCGGCACAAGTGGTACACACGAGGTAATGACGCGGTACAGACACGGAACGACGTGCTACGGCCGCGGCCGCGGCCAGGGCAAAATTTTAGCGGGTAATCGTGGGTGGAGCACGGTCATAGCACGTTTGTTCTGCGCCTGTATCGCGGTGTTATCACGTGAATTAGCGTGTGTAATGCGTGTGACGGTCAAACGCCTTTCTCCGCGTATATACAGCGCAATTTGCCGAGCACACGTCAGTTGTTCTCGAGACGTCAAGGGGTGAACATGGATCCCCGTCACCGTAGTGACCTCGTCCTAATCCATTTTTATTTCTTGACATTTCTTTTCATTTCATAACAAGATAATAAAATAAAAATGAAAAACTATTACAGTAATAACATATTGGCTTCTTCGGTGCCATAGCTTGAAATCTTTATCTTCACGGGACTGTGTCTTGAGCGGTTATGATTTCTACAGCCCGGCTCGGCAGCTTTTATACCAGTGGTCCACACGCGGAAATGACGCGGCGTCTGTTTTGCGGGCATACCACCGATGAACAGCGGGTTGGCCAATTTTGCGCATTTTCCATCGCGGGCAACCACGGGCAAAAAAAAAAATCGCAAAATTTTACCCGCGATACAGACGCAAACGGCTGTGTGACTTGAAAAAGTTGTAGCACAGCAGCTGAATGATTTTATATCTGAGAACAATCTTTTTGAATCAATGCAATCAGGATTCAGGGCTAACCACTCTACTGAGACAGCCCTGATTAAGGTAACCAATGATCTTCTACTGGCAATGGACTCCAGCGCTTCATCACTCTTGCTGCAGCTGGACCTTAGTTCTGCCTTTGACTCTGTGGACCATAATATCTCACTAGAACGGTTGGAAAAAATTGTGTCATAATGGTCTAATTTGCAATAGTCTTTGATCTGTGCAGCCCTTTGAGACTCTTTGTGATTAAGGGATATACAAATAAACATGACTTGACTTTAATGTCAAGGAGTGTTGAAGTAGAAGTAGGTTCAGACAAACTTTTGGTTGCTCATTAGAGTAGTCACATAGGGACAAAGTGTAGTGAAAACCAGTACTTGCACAACTGGACTTCAAAGACTCTTGGAAGAACTTGGCTTCTGCCAAGCCATTTAAGGAAGAAGCGCTAATGATTCTGTAAACGTCAAGCAAAGAAAACTATATTTAAACTAGCAAAGTCAGGAAAAAGCTACCCACACTGTTCTTAGGTCACAGCCAAGAGAGGGACTTTATATCCACATTTAGTTGCGGACTTGAAGGCGTATTTGCAGTGTTGCAAGTTTCCTTTTGAGAAACATTTTAATATGTAAAACTAATGCTGTTTTGTATTTGCGCCAACCAGCCATAGGAGGCTCCGCCCAGTTTTTGTTCCAAGGTGGGATGCTGCATGTCATCTTTCCCATCCCCACTTAATCTCCGTGTATTGTTACTCATGTCCTTGCTAAGAAGCTTGGCTCACATTGTCTTGAGTGCTTTTTGGAAATTCACTGCAGGGAGGGGACAATTTTTCAAACGGATAGGTGCATCGGCGGCCGACTCCTTCAGGCCACTCGGGAAAAGCAAGCTCTTCCCTGTTCACATCACACGACCAAGGGCGGCGGGCCTCTCGCCTGGACCAAGGGCCTCGTGTAATTTAATCCCCGGAATCAATAAGTCATCGAATATATTGCAAAGGAGATATTTCCCCCCGGAGGTGCACATTAAGGCCACAAGCTCCGATTTAGTGTTGACGTCCGCTTGTTACCACCTTACCGCGTGAGCTTCTCCCCCCCGAGTGACCATTAAGGGACCGAATTCTCTGTTGTTTCGTCCACCATTCAAGGATTTTTTTACTCATAAATAGAGGTGGCAAAAGTAGGCACTTTGTGTGATTGACTTCCATTTGACTTGCCTTAATCCTTGTATCTTTACTCTTGTTTGAGAACAGACAAGCTCACGCTACTCAAATGGCTTTTAGATTACAGTAATCCCTCTGTTATTGTGGTTTACGGGGACCACAAAGCCCTGCGAAAAGAGAAAATCCGCTAGTAGCAATGTCCCTCCATAAAGGCCTCCAAGGGTCAAACTTACTGAGAATACACGACTGTAACAAAATAACAACTGTACATCTACAAATAAAAACACAGAATGACTTCTCTTTGGTAATTATGAAAATGTACAGAAACATTGGAGGGTTTTTTTGAGATTAATTGTATCTGCCCCGAATGTAGCGGTTTTCCACGAGCAGGGTTGGGTAGGGTTACTTTAACTGGATTACTTTCAATTACTTTTGGATTACTCCAATACCAAATATGCTAATAAAAGACAATATAGACTAAATATGAATAAAATTATGACTCACAACACGTGGTAAGCTTTCTCTCCTGACTTTGATCTCTTTGATCTCCGGCAAAACTTACATAAAATGCGACAAGAAACAAAATGAAAATAAATCCAAACAGCTTGCCAACATCATTTTTGCCGTTCCATGTATTCCGTTACTCCACAAGCCTGCACAAATTTTAGTCATTTTATTTATATTTAGTTTCTTTTGTCTTTTATTAGCATATTTGGTATTGGAGTAATCCAAAAGTAATTGAAAGTAATCCAGTTAAAGTAACCCTACCCAACCCTGTCCACGAGTTGTAACTCCAGGTCATCGGTTAATGGGTAATGGACCCGGTGAGATACAGGCTCAGCAGGGGTGGCTTAAGATATTTGTTCACCTTGCTGTAGGCGGAGGCCAGTCCTATAGCCTTGCTGTAGCCTTGTCTCCTGACGCCAACCCAGTTGCTTTCCGGATCCAATAATAATCCACGGAGCACCCTTTTTTTGCTCTCTTCTGACTTTCCTTAGAGTCTGATTTAATTGATGAATTTCTTATTATTGTAACGAGCTGCTAAAAGCTAGCCATCCCAGTTGCTTTGGGTGGACCCATTGACTTGTACGCCCGCCCTGCTCTTACTGATAGCATACACCAAGCTATAACAGTCGCACACAGAGAAAGTCACGCCCACCCAACACACAAAGCCCTCCCTAACTTGCAACCGTGATAGCATTTGCTGTGTGTTGTTTGTTCTGAACACCATGCTTTTGATACAAATGACAAATAAAGACAATTTAATTCATTTCAAAATCAGCGAAGCGCTGAACCAGCGATAACCGAAGCACGAAGTAGCGAGGGATTACAAAAAATGCTAGCAAGCGATGATTTCATCGCCATCCCTTTCTGCGTTTGCAAGTTCCGAATCCCTCAGAGTGACATGCTCTATATTGAATGCTGTGTTGCGCTGCTAACACATTTTGAGCGGTTCGACAGAATTTCCAGAAGCTGAAGGCTTATTAACTCCTAATCAAGATTGAATCGACCTTCATCAGCTCATTTTGTTCCAGCCTTGCATCACTTTTTGCCCGATGCGACCGGCATCCTAACGAGCAGAATACATCATCGCTAACGGATCAAAGTGCCAAAAAAGTACGGATTGAGAGATCAGCAGAATTGATCAAAAAGACACTGATGCCAGAATAATAGCAACCGAATTACAGTGCCTTACAAAAGTATTGCCCACCCGAAGAACATTTGGACATACTGCCATATTTCAGGCTTCAAACTTATAGATAAAAAAGTATTTTTTGAGAATCAGCAACATGTGAGACACGATCACGAAATCATTCAACGTTATACTGTGCGAACATATACAAAAATTGAAAAGTAGGCATTCCAAAAATATCGGCCTCATTTTTGGATATTTGTTCATAAGTTTTGAATAGAATAGAATAGAATATACCTTTATTGTTATTATCATTGTGCATTAAAGATAAATATTAGCCCATTCTTTCTTACAAAACCCTAGATTTCTCAAGATTTAATGGTAGTCGTTTTTGCACGCTATTTTCGGACATTTCCACAAATGCTCTATAGGCTTGAGTTCTGGACTTTGGCTAGGCCATTCTAACACCTTTATATTGTTAGTTTTAACCCATTCCACTGTAGATTTTGCTTTATATTTAGGGTTGTTGTCCTATTGGAAGGTGAACCTGCGCCCTTTTCCCGGGTCTCTTGCAGACTCCGACATATTTTCTGCCAGACTTGCCATTTTTCTTACCCATCAACTTTCTTCCCAAACCCATCTGAAGAATAGCAATCACAGAACATGATGCTGCCACCACCATGTTTGACAGTGGGGATGGTTTTATCAGGGTGATATGCAGTGTTAACCCTACCTTGAACGTAACACTTTGCATGCAGCCCAGAAAGTTCAATTTTGGTCTCATCTGGCCAGAGTAACTTGTTACACATGTTTTTTGTCTCCTATGTGGCCTTTTTATGGTATTGTTTCAAAAAAGGCTTTCTTGCCACTCCTCCCCAGAGGACAGATCCATGCAGAGTATGACTAATGGTTGTCTTGTGCATAGATTGTCCCACCTTTGCTGTGTATGCCTGGAGGTCATCCAAAGTTGTCACGGCCTTTTGGTTGCTCCTCTAATTAGTTTTCTCATTTTGGGGGCTGAAACTTTAGCTCATGGACCTGAGAATAGCTCGCAAGTGCTGGGTCATTGTGATTTTCTAGTAGAATGTTTTTTTCGAGTAATAAAATAGTAACAACATCATAATAACGTGACAAATTGTTGTTTTAGGAATGCAATCTGGGTGCCCTTTGGGCTAAGCAGTAACTAAAAATAGATCTCAGGTTGAAAGGCAGGCGCTAACCTGCTTATTGGGGGTATTAGGGGTTCAGTGTCTTACCCAAGGACACTTCGACATGTAACACGGACGAGCCGGGATTCGAACCGGGATCCCTTGATCCCAAGACGAGCGCTCTACCTCCTGAGCTACTGCCGCCCCCAAGACGTTGGAGACTCCTTGTTTAGAAGGACGGCCACGTCTCACATTTCCAGCAGCATCCCTGAGCTGAGAACAATACAATAATAAAGCCAAAAGAATACAATATACAAATACCCAGTGTGACGTGCAAATGCCCACTTTAGCATGTTATATAGAGTAACTAAATAGTGCTACACAGAACACATAATGCAGTAAGATTCGGTAATATCCAATGTAGGTGGTGTGGTTTAATGTGGGCCTTTACTCTGCCGGGTGGAGTTAAAGAGCCTCATGGCATGAGGAAGAAAAGATCTCTTCAGTCTGTCCGTAGTACAAGACAGTGACAGCAGTCTGTCACTGAAACTGCTCTTCTGTCCGGAGATAATGCTGTGAAGCGGATGCGATGGATTGTCCATGATTGACCTCAGCTTTTTCAGTGCTCGTCTCTCAGCTACTGTTGTTAGGCTGTCCAGCTCTTTGCCTACAACAGAGCTCGCTTTCCTAGCCAGTTTATTGAGACGAGAGGCATCCTTCTTCTTGACGCTGCCTCCCCAACACGCTGCCGCATAGAAGAGGGCGCTTGCCACTACTACTTGTAAGGGAAATTATGGTTAAATGTGCCTTTTACCCTCTTGTATTTTTGTATATACTCTTTTAATATATATTTTTGTACTCTTTTATATTTATTTTTATAGTATACTCAATAAGTTTGTGGTTTTACGATTTCACTTGATATTCAGAGTCGAGCACCTCGAAGGTCAAAAGATGGCTTTGCCTCCCACATTCTTTTCTAACAGAGACGCATTGTGCTTACAAAATTTAGGTTTTGGGAGAGTTTGACTCCCACATTCTAAGTCTGCTCGAGAGGCACACAGAGACACATTGTGTTTACAAAGTTTCACTATCCCTATTGCTCATTTATTATACTCGCACGCCATCGAGCGACCAACATTATACACTGCATTTAAATATGTGATTCATGTCTAAACCAATTCCTGAGTTCATAAAAAAAAAAAACAATCAGATGTGTGGTTTCCTTATTGTGTTTCCCAATAAATGAGCCTCCTGAAAAAGGAGGAGCGTGATCTCTCCCTGATCCGATTCTGGAAGCACGCACCTCCGATGGAAGGGGCTATCAAAATACAAAAGTTTCCTACTTAGAGTGTGTTCCTTTCTTTTTACCATAATTTCAAGTTTTAACTTTCACAGCCTACTTTTCAGATTTTATAGAATGTTGAAATAATGGTTCCACTTCACAATTGTGTCTTGCATGTTTTTGATTCGTAATTTTTTTTTTTCATTTTTTTAGCTTTAGGTTTGAAGTCTGAAATGTGGCAACACAATAAAATGTTCATGGAGGGGCAATACATTTGCTAGGCACTGAATTTGAAAAAAACAAAACAAACAAACTGTTAGGTTCATGTCCCCAACATTTTTAATAAAACGCTCTGTAATAAAAGAAGACATAGAGAATCGGTTATTTAGAATTAGTTACTTTATTAATCATCATATTGAGAGTCCCGGAGATCGAGCTGTTACGAATCTCCTCGCTTGCTCGCTAGCTGGGCTCTGAAGAAATCTCCGAATCTCCTTCTTTTTATTATGTTTTTTGCCCTGTAATACATGAGTCTCTTTACTGAGGGGCGGGGATTCTATCTAACAACGGAGACTGTATTCTAACTTTTGCTACGTAGAGTTAATCAGTCTTCTTTGGAAAGCCTGGTTTCCGGCCGATGATGGAAGGTTTCCTTTTGTTTTGGGAGAGACTCCCTTTCCTTCTTCTCACGGCTCTTTGGTGAAAAACAATCTTGAGTTATGGCATGAAGAGGTCATTCCAGGTCAGGCTACATCCGTTGGTATGTGAGAACAAAACACAGTCTGTACATCAAAACACAACTCATGGCCTTGGAGCGTAGTTTACAGGCTGAGAACTCTTCAAAATGGCTGAGAACACATATAACATTTTAAATATCAACTGTAGGATAAATATAATTATACAATCCTAACACAAACCCAAACAAAATAAATAAATAAATAAATGCAGGGTCAAACAAAAATATCTGAGACACCCAGTCTCAAATAATTTGCCAAGAATGACTTTTTTTGAGGAAGATTTTTGCATTTTTTTACCCTCAAATCAAGATCTCTGGTTTGGGAATGGGACACGGAGTCTGAGACATTCTCACTTGAAATCACCAGACCATGTGGATCGGTTCCCCGCCCGAAGTGTTTTGGCATCCTTTCATCACCCACAAGAAAACATCTCCACTTGTCAGCAGCCCCTCCTTTTATGAAGCACAATGGCGGCTGTGGAAAGGCCTCGTCTTTCACGCTGGCCTTTAACTGGCCTTTTGCACTGTTTTCTTTCTCCCTTCATCGCGCTGTCAAAAATAAATCGGAGAGGGAGTGGCGTGACGCAAAACCTCCACCGAGGGCTCCGATATGGCACCAAGAACAATTAGCCTGGAAACTATTTGGCTAATTATGATTAAGTAGCTGGTGGCGTGCCAACAAATCACTTGGGTGAACATCTTCACCGCCGGTATGACAAATTGCATATACCGTAGAAGCACCTCGCTCCTCTGTGACCTCAAATGAGCCGAGAGATCAAATCCATTCTTCGAAGCTAAAAGAACCAAATCCAACAGCAAACAAGAAGGCGACAAACTGGTAAAAAAAAATGGTTGAAATGATTTCAGTTAACTGGGTATCGCTTGTGTTTATTTTTCCTTTGAAACCATCCAAAATATCCGCAATATTCTGTAATATACCACCCAAAATCAGTGCTGCATTTAATGTTTTTTTACAGCATATGTTAGCATCAAATTAGCAGAGTACCAACAATAATTGCTTTTATTAACAAATAATTAAAGTGAATAAAAATACATATTTAGATACCGGACAGGACAGGACAGACAGGATCGATACCGGATACTGGGTACACGAGCAAGATACCGGAAAGGACGGGATCGATACCGGATACTGGAGAGAGACACCGGATAGGACGAGGCAGAAGGGATCGATACCGGATACTGGATACACAAGCAGGATACCGGA